>NC_092716.1:6159725-6328803 GCF_047496885.1 Scyliorhinus torazame | reverse complement strand
TTTTGTTGCCTCTCTTCTTTTTTTCCTCTCTTCTTGTTCTTTTGTGCCTCTCTTCTTTTTCGTTTTTCCTCTCTTCTTTTTCGTTTTTCTCTCTGCTTTTCTTTTTCGTGCTTTTCGTTTGTCCTCTCTTCGTTTTCTTTGTTCCTCACACACACCCCCCCCCCCCCTTTCTCTTCTTCCCCGCTCTCTCACAACCCCCACCCCCACCACACAACCCCCCCACCCCCACCACACAACCCCCCACCCCCACCACACAACCCCCCACCCCCACGCACACAACCCCACCCCCACCACACAACCCCCCCACCCCCACCACGACAACCCCCCACCACACAACCCCCCCACCACACAACCCCCCCACCCCCACCACACTAACCCCCCACCCAACCCCCCACCCAGACCCCCCACCCAACCCCCCACCCAACCCCCCCTCCCCACCACACAACCCCCCCCACCAACCCCCCACCCCACCACACAACCCCCCACCCCCACCACACAACCCCCCACCCCCACCACACAACCCCCCACCCCCACCTCACAACCCCCCACCCCACCACACAACCCCCACCCCCACCACACTACCCCCACCCCCACTCAACCCCCCACCCCCACCACACAACCCCCCATCCCCCACCACACAACCCCCCTCCCCCACAGCCCCCTCCCCACCACAACCCCACCTCCCCCACCACACACCCCCCACCCCCACCGACAACCCCACCACCACCACTCAAACCCCCACCACACAACCCCCCACCACACTACCCCCCACTACCCCCCCTCAGACCCCCACCCCCACCCACTCACCCCCCACCCCCACCACACTACCCCCCCCACCCCCACCACTCTACCCCCACCCCCACCTCACAACCCCCCCTCCCCCACCTCACAACCCCCCCTCCCCACCTCACTACCCCCCTCCCCCACCTCTCATCCCCCCACCCCCACCTCACATACCCCCCCACCCCCTCCTCACAATCCCCCCCTCCCCCTCACACTATCCCCCCTCCCCCTCCACCATCCCCCCCTCCCCTCCTCTCTTCCCCCCTCCCCCTCCTCACAACCCCCCTCCCCTCCACTCATTCCCCCCCTCCTCTCTTCCCCCCTCCCCCTCCTCTCTTCCCCCCCACCCCCTCCACTCTACCCCCCCTCCCCCTCCTCTCTTCCCCCCCTCCCCCTCCACTCTACCCCCCCCCCCTCCTCTCTACCCCCCCTCCCCCTCCTCTCTTCCCCCCCTCCCCTCCACTCATCCCCCCACCCCCTCCTCTCTTCCCCCCTCCTCTCTTCCCCCCCTCCCTCTTCCCCCCTCCTCTTTCCCCCCCTCCCCCTCCTCTCATCTCCCCCTCCCCCTCCTCTCTCTTCTCCCCCCTCCCCCTCCTCTTCCCCCCTCCCCCTCTCTTCCCCCCCTCCCCCTCCTCACTTCCCCCTCCCCCTCCTCTCTTCCCCCCCTCCCCTCCACCCCTCCTCTCTTCCCCCTCCCCTCCCCTCTCTCCCCCCCTCCCCCTCCTCCCCTCCTCTCTTCCCCCTCCCCTCCCCTCTTCCCCCTCCCCTCCCCTCTTCCCCCCTCCCCTCCTCTCTTCCCCCTCCCCCTCTCTTCCCCCCCTCCCCCTCCTCTCTTCCCCCTCCCCCCTCTCTTCCCCCCCTCCCCCTCCTCTCTTCCCCCTCCCCCTCCTCTCTTCCCCCCTCCCCCTCCTCTCTTCCCCCCTCCCCCTCCTCTCTTCCCCCCCTCCCCCTCCTCTCTTCCCCCCTCCCCCTCCTCCTCTCTTCCCCCCCTCCTCTCTTCCCCCCTCCCCCTCCTCTCTTCCCCCCTCCCCCTCCTCTCTTCCCCCCCTCCGCTCTTCCCCCCCTCCCCCTCCTCTCTTCCCCCCCTCCCCCTCCTCTCTTCCCCCCTCCCCCTCCTCTCTTCCCCCCTCCCCCTCCTCTCTTCCCCCTCCCCCTCCTCTCTTCCCCCCCTCCCCCTCCTCCCCTCCTCTCTTCCCCCTCCCCTCCTCTCTTCCCCCCTCCCCTCCTCTCTTCCCCCTCCCCTCCTCTCTTCCCCCCTCCCCCTCCTCTCTTCCCCCCTCCCCCTCCTCTCTTCCCCCCTCCCCCTCCTCTCTTCCCTCCCCTCCAGCCCCCTCCTCTCTTCCCCTCCCCTCCTCTCTTCCCCCCCTCCCCCTCCTCTCTTCCCCCCTCCCCTCCTCTCTCTTCCCCCCCTCCCCCTCCTCTCTTCCCCCCTCTCCCTCCTCTCTTTCCCCCTCCCCCTCCTCTCTTTCCCCTCCCCCTCCTCTCTTCCCCCCCTCCCCTCCTCTCTTCCCCCCCTCCTCTCTTCCCCCCTCCCCCTCCTCTCTTCCCCCTCCCCCTCCTCTCTTCCCCCCCTCCCCCTCCTCTCTTCCCCCCTCCCCTCCTCTCTTCCCCCCTCCCCCTCCTCTCTTCCCCCTCCCCCTCCTCTCTTCCCCCCTCCTCCTCTCTTTCCCCCCCTCCTCCTCTCTTCCCCCCTCCTCCTCTCTTCCCCCCCTCCTCTCTTCCCCCCCTCCTCTCTTCCCCCCCTCTTCCCCCTCCTCTCTTCCCCCTCCCTTCCCTCCTCCCTTCCCCCCTCCCCTCCCTCTTCCCCCCTCCCTTCCCCCCTCCCCCTCCTCTCTTCCCCCCCCTCCCCCTCCTCTCTTCCCCCCTCCCCCTCCTCTCTTCCCCCCCTCCCCCTCCTCTCTTCCCCCCCTCCCCCTCCTCTCTTCCCCCCTCCCCCTCCTCTCTTCCCCCCCTCCCCCTCCTCTCTTCCCCCCTCCCCCTCCTCTCTTCCCCCCTCCCCCTCCTCTCTTCCCCCCGTCCCCCTCCTCTCTTCCCCCCCTCCCCTCCTCTCTTCCCCCCCTCCCCCTCCTCTCTTCCCCCCCTCCCCCTCCTCTCTTCCCCCCCTCCCCCTCCTCTCTTCCCCCCCTCCCCCTCCTCTCTTCCCCCCCCTCCCCCTCCTCTCTTCCCCCCCCTCCCCCTCCTCTCTTCCCCCCCCTCCCCCTCCTCTCTCCCCCCTCCCCCTCCTCTCTTCCCCCCCCCTCCCTCCTCTCTTCCCCCCCCTCCTCTCTTCCCCCCCTCCTCTCTTCCCCCCTCCCCCTTCCCCCCCTCCTCTCTTCCCCCCTCCCCCTCCTCTCTTCTCCCCCCTCCCCCTCCTCTCTTCCCCCCCCATCCCCCTCCTCTCTTCCCCCCCCTCCCCCTCCTCTCTTCCCCCTCCCCCTCCTCTCTTCCCCCCTCCCCCTCCTCTCTTCCCCCCTCCCCCTCCTCTCTTCCCCCCTCCCCTCCTCTCTTCCCCCCTCCCCTCCTCTCTTCCCCCCTCCCCCCTCTCTTCCCCCCTCCCCCTCCTCTCTTCCCCCCTCCCCCTCCTCTCTTCCCCCCTCCCCTCCTCTCTTCCCCCCCCTCCTCTCTTCCCCCCCTCCCCTCTTCCCCCCCTCCCCTCCTCTCTTCCCCCCTCCCCCTCCTCTCTTCCCCCCTCCCCCTCCTCTCTTCCCCCCCTCCCCCTCCTCTCTTCCCCCCCTCCCCCTCCTCTCTTCCCCCCCTCCCCCTCCTCTCTTCCCCCCCTCCCCCTCCTCTCTTCCCCCCCTCCCCCTCCTCTCTTCCCCCCCTCCCCCTCCTCTCTTCCCCCCTCCCCCTCCTCTCTTCCCCCCCTCCCCCTCCTCTCTTCCCCCCTCCCCTCCTCTCTTCCCCCCCTCCCCCTCCCTCCTCTCTCTTCCCCCCCTCCCCCTCCTCTCTTCCCCCCTCCCCCTCCTCTCTTCCCCCCTCCCCCTCCTCTCTTCCCCCCTCCCCCTCCTCTCTTCCCCCCTCCCCCTCCTCTCTTCCCCCTCCCCCTCCTATCTTCCCCCCTCCCCCTCCTCTCTTCCCCCCTCTCCTCCTCTCTTCCCCCCTCCCCCCCCTCCCCCTCCTCCCCTCCCCCCCTCCCTCCCCCCCCTCCCCTCCTCTCTTCCCCCCTCCCCTCCTCTCTTCCCCCTCCCCTCCTCTCTTCCCCCCTCCCCCTCCTCTCTTCCCCCCTCCCGCTCCTCTCTTCCCCCTCCCCCTCCTCTCTTCCCCCTCCCCCTCCTCTCTTCCCCCCTCCCCCTCCTCTCTTCCCCCTCCCCCTCCTCTCTTCCCCCTCCCCCTCCTCTCTTCCCCCCCTCCCCTCCTCTCTTCCCCCCCTCCCCCTCCTCTCTTCCCCCCTCCCCCTCCTCTCTTCCCCCCTCCCCCTCCTCTCTTCCCCCCTCCCCCTCCTCTCTTCCCCCCTCCCCCTCCTCTCTTCCCCCCCTCCCCCTCCTCTCTTCCCCCCTCCCCTCCTCTCTTCCCCCCTCCCCCTCCTCTCTTCCCCCCACTCCTCTCTTCCCCCCTCCCCCTCCTCTCTTCCCCCCTCCCCCTCCTCTCTTCCCCCCCTCCCCCTCCTCTCTTCCCCCCCTCCCCCTCCTCTCTTCCCCCCCTCCCCCTCCTCTCTTCCCCCCTCCCCCTCCTCTCTTCCCCTCCCCCTCCTCTCTTCCCCCCTCCTCCTCTCTTCCCCCTCCTCTCTTCCCCCCTCCCCCTCCTCTCTTTCCCCCTCCCTTCCTCTCTCTTCCCCCCCTCCCCTCCTCTCTTCCCCCCTCCCTTCCCCCCCTCCTCTCTTCCCCCCTCCCCCTCCTCTCTTCCCCCTCCCCTCCTCTCTTCCCCCCTCCCCCTCCTCTCTTCCCCCTCCCCCTCCTCTCTTCCCCCCTCCCCCTCCTCTCTTCCCCCTCCCCCTCTTCCCCCCTCCCCCTCCCCCTCCTCCCCCTCCCCCTCCTCTCTTCCCCCTCCCCCCTCTCTTCCTCCCCCCTCCTCCTCCTCTCTTCCCCCTCCTCTCTTCCCCCCTCCTCTCTTCCCCCCTCCTCTCTTCCCCCTCTCTTCCCCCCTCCCCCTCCTCTCTTCCCCCCTCCCCCTCCTCTCTTCCCCCTCCCCCTCCTCTCTTCCCCCCTCCCCCTCCTCTCTTCCCCCCTCCCCTCTTCCCCCCTCCCCCTCCTCTCTTCCCCCTCCCCTCCTCTCTTCCCCCTCCCCCTCCTCTCTTCCCCCCTCCCCCTCCTCTCTTCCCCCTCCCCTCCTCTCTTCCCCCTCCCCCTCCTCTCTTCCCCCTCTCTCTTCCCCCTCCCCCTCCTCTCTTCCCCCTCCCCCTCCTCTCTTCCCCCCTTCCCCCTCCTCTCTTCCCCCTCCCCTCCTCTCTTTCCCCCTCCCCTCCTCTCTTCCCCCCTCCCCCTCCTCTCTTCCCCCCTCCCCCTCCTCTCTTCCCCCCTCCCCCTCCTCTCTTTCCCCTCCCCTCCTCTCTTCCCCTCCCCTCCTCTCTTCCCCCCTTCCCCTCCTCTCTTCCCCCCTCCCCCTCCTCTCTTCCCCCTCCCCCTCCTCTCTTCCCCCCTCCCCCTCCTCTCTTTCCCCCTCCCCCTCCTCTCTTCCCCCTCCCCCTCCTCTCTTCCCCTCCTCTCTCCCCTCCCCCTCCTGTCTTCCCCCCTCCCCCTCCTCTCTTCCCCCTCCCCCTCCTCTTCTTCCCCCTCCCCCTCCTCTCTTCCCCCCTCCCCTCCTCTCTTCCCCCCTCTCTTCCCCCCTCCCCCTCCTCTCTTCCCCCTCCCCCTCCTCTCTTCCCCCCTCCCCCTCCTCTCTTCCCCCCTCCCCCTCCTCTCTTCCCCCTCCCCCTCCTCTCTTCCCCCTCTCTTCCCCCACCCCCTCCTCTCTTCCCCCCCTTCCCCCTCCTCTCTTCCCCCTCCCCCTCCTCGCTTCCCCCCTCCCCCTCCTCTCTTCCCCCTCCCCCTCCTCTCTTCCCCCTCCCCCTCCTCTCTTCCCCCCTCCCCCTCCTCTCTTCCCCCTCCCCCTCCTCTTCCCCCCCTCCCCCTCCTCTCTTCCCCCTCCCCCTCCTCTCTTCCCCTCCCCCTCCTCTCTTCCCCCTCCCCCTCCTCTCTTCCCCTCCCCCTCCTCTCTTCCCCCCTCCCCCTCCTCTCTTCCCCCCCTCCCCCTCCTCTCTTCCCCCCCTCCCCCTCCTCTCTTCCCCCCTCCCCCTCCTCTCTTTCCCCCCTCCCCCTCCTCTCTTCCCCCCTCCTCCCCTCCTCTCTTCCCCCCCTCCCCCTCTCTCTTCCCCCCCTCCCCCTCCTCTCTTCCCCCCCTCCCCCTCCTCTCTTCCCCCCCCTCCCCCTCCTCTCTTCCCCCCCTCCCCCTCCTCTCTTCCCCCCCTCCCCCTCCTCTCTTCCCCCCCTCCCCCTCCTCTCTTCCCCCCCCTCCCCCTCCTCTCTTCCCCCCCTCCCCCTCCTCTCTTCCCCCCCTCCCCCTCCTCTCTTCCCCCCCTCCCCTCCTCTCTTCCCCCCCCTCCCCCTCCTCTCTTCCCCCCTCCCCCTCCTCTCTTCCCCCCCTCCCCCTCCTCTCTTCCCCCCCCTCCCCCTCCTCTCTTCCCCCCCCTCCCCCTCCTCTCTTCCCCCCCCTCCCCCTCCTCTCTTCCCCCCTCCCCTCCTCTCTTCCCCCCTCCCCCTCCTCTCTTCCCCCCTCCCCCTCCTCTCTTCCCCCCCTCCCCCTCCTCTCTTCCCCCCTCCCCTCCTCTCTTCCCCCCTCTCCTCCTCTCTTCCTCTTCCCCCCTCCCCTCCTCTCTTCCCCACCCTCCCCCTCCTCTCTTCCCCCCCCTCCCCCTCCTCTCTTCCCCCCTCTCTTCCCCCCTCCCCCTCCTCTCTTCCCCCCTCCCCTCCTCTCTTCCCCCCTCCCCCTCCTCTCTTCCCCCCTCCGCCTCCCCTCCTCTCTTCCCCCCTCCCCCTCCTCTCTTCCCCCCCTCCCCTCCTCTCTTCCCCCCCTCCCCCTCCTCTCTTCCCCCCCTCCCCCTCCTCTCTTCCCCCCCTCCCCTCCTCTCTTCCCCCCTCCCCCTCCTCTCTTCCCCCCTCCCCCTCCTCTCTTCCCCCCCTCCCCTCCTCTCTTCCCCCCTCCCCCCTCTCTTCCCCCCCTCCCCTCCTCTTCTCCCCCCTCCCCTCCTCTCTTCCCCCTCCCTCTCCCCCTTCCCCCCCTCCCCCTCCTCTCTTCCCCCCTCCCCCTCCTCTCTTCCCCCCTCCCCCTCCTCTCTTCCCCCCTCCCCTCCTCTCTTCCCCCCCTCCCCCTCCTCTCTTCCCCCCCTCCCCCTCCTCTCTTCCCCCCTCCCCCTCCTCTCTTCTTCCCCCTCCCCCTCCTCTCTTCCCCCCTCCCCCTCCTCTCTTCCCCCCTCCCCCTCCTCTCTTCCCCCCTCCCCCTCCTCTCTTCCCCCCCTCCCCCTCCTCTCTTCCCCCCTCCCCCTCCTCTCTTCCCCCCTCCCCCTCCTCTCTTCCCCCTCCCCCTCTCTTCCCCCCCTCCCCCTCCTCTCGTCCCCCCTCCCCTCCTCTCTTCCCCCTCCCCCTCCTCTCTTCCCCCCCTCCCCCTCCTCTCTTCCCCCCCTCCCCTCCTCTCTTCCCCCCCTCCGCCTCCCCCTCCTCTCTTCCCCCCTCCGCCTCCCCCTCCTCTCTTCCCCCCCTCCCCCTCCTCTCTTCCCCCCCTCCCCCTCCTCTCTTCCCCCCTCCCCCTCCTCTCTTCCCCCCCTCCCCCTCCTCTCTTCCCCCCCTCCCCTCCTCTCTTCCCCCCCCTCCCCCTCCTCTCTTCCCACCCCTCCCCCTCCTCTCTTCCCCCCCTCCCCCTCCTCTCTTCCCCCCCTCCCCTCCTCTCTTCCCCCCCTCCCCCTCCTCTCTTCCCCCCTCCCCCTCCTCTCTTCCCCCTCCCCCTCCTCTCTTCCCCCCTCCCCCTCCTCTCTTCCCCCCTCCCCTCCTCTCTTCCCCCCTCCTCTCTTCCCCCCCTCCCCCTCCTCTCTTCCCCCCTACCCCTCCTCTCTTCCCCCCCTCCCCCTCCTCTCTTCCCCCCCTCCCCCTCCTCTCTTCCCCCCCCTCCCCCTCCTCTCTTCCCCCCCCTCCCCCTCCTCTCTTCCCCCCTCCCCCTCCTCTCTTCCCCCCCTCCCCCTCCTCTCTTCCCCCCCTCCCCCTCCTCTCTTCCCCCCCTCCCCCTCCTCTCTTCCCCCCCTCCCCCTCCTCTCTTCCCCCCCTCCCCCCTCCTCTCTTTCCCCCCTCCCCCTCCTCTCTTCCCCCCCTCCCCCTCCTCTCTTCCCCCCCTCCCCCTCCTCTCTTCCCCCCTCCCCCTCCTCTCTTCCCCCCCTCCCCCTCCTCTCTTCCCCCCCTCCCCCTCCTCTCTTCCCCCCTCCCCCTCCTCTCTTCCCCCCCTCCCCCTCCTCTCTTCCCCCCCTCCCCCTCCTCTCTTCCCCCCTCCCCCTCTCTTCCCCCCCTCCCCTCCCTTCCCCCCTCCCCCTCCTCTCTTCCCCCCTCCCCCCCTCCTCTCTCCCCCTCCCCCTCTCTTCCCCCCCTCTCTTCCCCCCCCCTCTCTTCCCCCCCTCTCTTCCCCCCCCTCTCTTCCCCCCCTCTCTTCCCCCCCCTCTCTTCCCCCCCCTCTCTTCCCCCCCCTCTCTTCCCCCCCCTCTCTTCCCCCCCCTCTCTTCCCCCCCCTCTCTTCCCCCCCCCTCTTCCCCCCCCCTCTTCCCCCCCCTCTCTTCCCCCCCCTCTCTTCCCCCCTCTCTTCCCCCCCCTCTTCCCCCCCCCTCTCTTCCCCCCCCTCTCTCCCCCCCTCTCTTCCCCCCCCTCTTCCCCTCCCCCCTCTTCCCCTCCCCCCTCTTCCCCTCCCCCCCTCTTCCCCTCCCCTCCTCTACCCCCTCACCCCCCCCTCTTCTACCCCCCTCTTCTACCCCCCTCACCCCCCCCTCTTCTACCCCCTCACCCCCCCCTCTTCTACCCCCCTCACCCCCCCCCTCTTCTACCCCCCTCACCCCCCCCTCTTCTACCCCCCTCACCCCCCCCTCTTCTACCCCCCCCTCACCCCCCCCCCCTCATCCCCCCCCCCCTCATCCCCCCCCCCCTCATCCCCCCCCCTCATCCCCCCCCCCTCACCCCCCCCCCCCCTCTCACCCCCCCCCCCCTCTCACCCCCCCCCCCCTCTCACCCCCCCCCCTCTCACCCCCCCCCCCCTCACCCCCCCCCCCCTCATCTCCCCCCCCCCCCCTCATCCCCCCCCCCCCCCTCATCCCCCCCCCCCCCTCATCCCCCCCCCCCCCTCATCCCCCCCCCCCCTCTCACCCCCCCCCCCCCTCTCACCCCCCCCCCCCCTCACCCCCCCCCCCCCTCACCCCCCCCCCCCCTCACCCCCCCCCCCCTCACCCCCCCCCCCCCTCACCCCCCCCCCCCCCCACCCCCCCCCCCCCCTCACCCCCCTCACCCCCCCCCCCCTCACCCCCCCCCCCCCCCTCACCCCCCCCCCCCCCTCACCCCCCCTCACCCCCCCCCCCCCCTCACCCCCCCTCACCCCCCCCCCCCCCTCACCCCCCCCCCCCCTCACCCCCCCCCCCCCTCACCCCCCCCCCCCCTCACCCCCCCCCCCCCCTCACCCCCCCCCCCCCCTCACCCCCCCCCCTCTCATCCCCCCCCCTCATCCCCCCCCTCTCATTCCCCCCCCCCCCCTCATCCCCCCCCCCTCATCCCCCCCCCCTCACTCCCCCCCCCCCTCACACCCCCCCCCCTCACCCCCCCCCCTCATTTCCCCCCCCTCTCATTCCCCCCCCCCCTCATCCCCCCCCTCATCCCCCCCCCTCACACCCCCCCCCCTCACACCCCCCCCCCCCTCACCCCCCCCCCTCACCCCCCCCCCTCACCCCCCCCCCACACCCCCCCCCCTCACCCCCCCCCCCTCATTTCCCCCCCCTCTCATTCCCCCCCCCTCTCATTCCCCCCCCCCTCTCATTTCCCCCCCCCTCTCATCCCCCCCCCTCTCATCCCCCCCCCTCTCATCCCCCCCCCCCCCCTCACCCCCCCCCCCTCACCCCCCCCCCCTCACCCCCCCCCCCTCACCCCCCCTCACCCCCCCCCTCATTTCCCCCCCCCTCATTCCCCCCCCCCTCATTCCCCCCCCCCTCATTCCCCCCCCCTCATTCCCCCCCCCTCATTCCCCCCCCCTCATTCCCCCCCCCCTCATTTCCCCCCCCCCTCATTCCCCCCCCTCATTTCCCCCCCCCTCTCATTCCCCCCCCCCTCTCATTCCCCCCCCCCTCATTTCCCCCCCCCCCTCATTTCCCCCCCCCCCTCATTTCCCCCCCCCCCTCATTTCCCCCCCCCCCTCATTTCCCCCCCCCCTCATTTCCCCCCCCCTCATCCCCCCCCCTCTCCCTCCCCCCCCCTCTCCCTCCCCCCCCCTCATCCCCCCCCCTCATCCCCCCCCCTCTCCCTCCCCCCCCCCCTCTCCCTCCCCCCCCCCTCTCTCTCCCCCCCCCCCTCTCTCTCTCTCTCTCCCCCCCCCCTCTCTCTCGCGTCTGCTCTCAGCCAAACTGAAGGGCTTGTCACAGTTTTCATCTCCTCAGAAATGAGCCCCGGGCCGCAGCCGGGAGGGGGAGATGAAGGCAGCTTGATTAGGTCCCAGCCTGATTCATTCCTCCTGACAGCAAATCTCTGCCTCTCCAAATTAGTCTGAAACAAAGGCGGCTCTCAGATCCGTGCCAAGCTTAATTTCAACGGGTAATGACCTTTTTGTGGCATGGAGCTGCTGGCGTGACCTCTGCTGCGATTTGAAGTCACTGATTACTGCCTTTTGTTGATGGGATATATCCTCCATTCGGGAGCGGAACCAGAAAGGTGATTGAATGTCGCAGCGAGTCCTGTGACCCGCACTGCTCCGGGGGCTGAAACTGATACCGTGCAGGGCCGGCGTGGCTCTCTCTCCAGCTGGATCTTCCATCCAGAGGCACACAAAGGCCCATAGAGCTCCTGAAGGAGGATAAGTTACACAGCAGGCAATGGGAGGCATTCAGAATAGGGACCTGGGGGGCTGGAAGGTGGGGTGTTGGGGGCAGGGAGGGAGTGCGGTAGGATCAGAGAGAGTAATTTGCTCTCGGTACAGGCACTGCAGTCACATTGTTCTGGGTGTGTGCAGACCTGGTTCTAATAAACATTGTCATTTAAGTCAGAATTGGGAGGGAAGGCTCGGTAGAATTATGTTTTCATTCCCCAGCTGTCGTGATTATTTACATGTGCTTGTGAGGACAAGACACTGGTTGCCGTAGTGACAGACAGGAAAGGTATTTTGTTCCTTAAAGTTTTTTGATAGAAATCAGCTTCATTTTGTTTTTACAATGAAATGCTTTTTTCTCCCCCACAGCAGCTCCTCCCCCCTCTGAATGTAATCTTCGTCTTGGCATTTATAAATTCAACACAACAAAGGGAAAGATTATCAATAACCTGCTCATTTTGGGTTCAGCCAGGACCACTCCATTCCAAACTATTACAGACTACCTTGGTCTAACAAGAGCTGAACTCCAGAGTTGAGATGAGAGAGTTGACATCCGATGCCGGTGTTATGTAGTTACATTGTGTACCTTGTGTTGTGCTCTTATGTACTTTTATTTCCTTTTCTTCTCATGGGTACTAAATGATCTGTTGAGCTGCTCGCAGAAAAATACTTTTCACTGTACCTCGGTACATGTGACAATAAACAAAATCCAATCCAATCAAGCACATTTACCCAAATGGGGCATCAAGGCGTCCTTGAGAATTGAACTCAATGGGAATCGGGGAAAACCCACATACCTAAAAGCAAGGGGGTGTGGTGGTCAATCATCTCGTCCCCAGGACATCACTGCTCGAGTTCCTCCGGATAGTGTCCTCCGCTAATAACCTTCCCTCTATCATAAGGCCAGAAGTGAAGATGTTTGCTAATGTTAGAGAGTTCCATTCTCAACTGGTCAGGTATTGAAGCAATCCGAGTTAGCATGCACTAAGACCTTTAGAAAATTAAGGCTTTACCAATAAGTGGCAAGTAACATTGTGTCACCCAAGTGCCGGGCACTGAATGTTTCTAATTTCCAATGGCCAGTGTGTTACTTCATATTCTAAATGCAAGCAGTTCCTGTAACTGTAACACTTTCTGGTCATGTCATGCTTTTATTTTGCCAAGGCTATCTGTCATGCTTAAACTTCATATTGCTATAATTACTGCTATCTTATTCTTCCCATAGTCTGAAACAACTATAGGTCATACCAGCTTCTGTTTCTGTCTCCACTGTAGCCTGCACTGCCTTCCTCTGCTATCACATTCACTCTCATTTCTCCACTTTGCCACTGTTCCCAAATTGCAACCCAATCACCTGCCAGTGATCCCAGTACTCTTCAGCCAACCCACCTATTCTTCTGGCTTAAATCTCCTTTCCATCATGCTCCTCCCACATCGTCCCCCTTGACCGCTGATAGACGCACAACTGCATACACAGCAGTCAACAGCCTGGAACATCTCCCCAAGAAACCTCCTGTATTTCCAGGATGCTTATTTGTTTTTTTAATATTGGTGTATCAAGTGTATCTTGATAAACAGACTAAAATCATTGATTTATAGTTCCTACAGGAATGTGGACACAATTATTGAATTTGAACCTGAAAATAGGGGTCACACTCTGGTAATATTTTAGAATAAAAACATGATTTGACTTAGTTACGATAAATCAATGACCTGAATGATAATTTGTATATTCCATGGAATAAGATGATTCATTGTGGGTAGCACCTTGCCAAATATGCACCATATAAAAATTATGTTTGTTAGTTAAATTTGTGTTTTTTAACAATTAACTGAAATACCTTTTCAATCTGTCAAGAAATGTAAAAGGCTTAGTATTGATGTATTGAAAATAAAGGGCAGCACGGTAGCACAGTGGTTAGCACTGTTGCTTCACAGCTCCAGGGTCCCAGGTTCAATTCCCGGCTTGGGTCACTGTCTGTGTGGAGTCTGCAAGTTCTCCCCGTGTGTGCGTGGGTTTCCTCCGGGTGCTCCGGTTTCCTCCCACAGTCTAAAGATGTGCCGGATAGGTGGATTGGCCAAGATCAATTGCCCTTCGTGTCCAAAAAGGTTAGGTGGGGTTATGAGGATAGGGTGGAGGTGTGGGCTTGGGTGCTCTTTCTAAGAGGCGGTGCAGACTTGATGGGCCGAATGGCCTCCTTCTGCACTGTAAATTCTATGTTTCTATGAAAGAGCAGACCCAAAATACCTCAAAAATTTGTTTGCACTACATCTTCCTGAATATTTATGTGCTTCCTGCTCATTCGACTTTACTCAGATTTCTCCCTGTTTTTCCTACATCCACCTAGACCTTCAGATCTGGGGAAAGGCCCATATTGATGGCCAGCTTCAATGCTGCACAGCCTGCTGTCAAGCACAACTCTCGATTCATCTTCAGCAATGTGTTGGAACTGAGGCTTCCTGCTGTTAGCCCACAATGCACCGGAATGACATTTTCCTAATTCCTTCTGCTTGTTGCCTTTCTGAGCGAGATTGCGACTTTGTGCAAAACAAGGGCGGTTTTCTGCTGTTGGACATGTCCACAAGGGACTGCATGATACTGCCAAATTGTCAGCAGAGATCAGGAACTTTAATCCCATCAATAGGGACACGATTAACCCAATTGAAAGAGCCATGTGCCAACTAGCAACGAATCTTTTGACAATAACAACATCACTGGACACTTTCCTTAAATATGGGGTAACCTTCCACTACTAAAGAATAAAACATCAGTTACTCTTCCAAGATGGTGCCGGACGTGGCGACTCTGTGAGCTCTCTCACACAGATCCTCCTCTTACCGAATCTCTTAAAATTTAATTCTAACACTAACACTATCGCTAACCTTTCTCTTTTATATTTATGTATTTTCTTTCCATGTACTGTTTGAGCTGCTCGCAGAAAAATACTTTTCACAATACCTCGGTACACGTGACAAACAAATCCAATCCAATTCTTGATTATTGATTGTTAATGTGATAAACTGAGAGTTATGGGCTGCTGTTTTCTGCAGTCAAGGAAAGTATTAATGGCTACTCGGTTTGGTCATTTGTTACCTTGACCTCTGAGGTTTAAAAAAGAGCTATGGCTGGGGGAATAGATGGAGGCAGGTCTGTGCGCTGATGCCTTAAGCAGGGTTAACACATCCTCATCATGTGCCAGGCGTAGCCTGATACAATTCAAGGTAGTCCACCGGGCACACATGACGGTGGCCCGGATGAGCAAGTTCTTTGGGGCAGAGGACGGGTGTGCGAGGTGCGCGGGAGGCTCAGTAAATCATGTCCACATATTTTGGGCATTCCCGAAGCTTAGAGGGTTTTGCCAAGGCAATGTCCATGGTAAGTAAAACACGGGTGGTGGCGATCTTTGGAGTGTCGGAAGAGCCAGGAGTGCAGGGGGCCAGAGAGGCTGTTGTTTTGGCCTTTGCCTCCCTGGTAGCCCAGAGACGAATACTGTTAATGTGCAGGGACTCGAAGCCCCCAAAATTAGAGACCTGGGTTAGTGACATGGCTGGGTTTCTCAGTCTCGAGAAAATAAAGTTCGCCCTGAGAGGATCAATGATAGGGTTCACACGGAGGTGGCAGTCATTCGTCGACTTTCTGGAGAAAATGAAAATGTCAGCAGAGGGAGAAATCTAGAAGGGGGTGGGGGGGGGGTTTAGGCTATTGTTTCATTATTGAGGGTGCGATGCACGGGATAGGAATGGAAATGTTTTGTGTACCATGTTTATGTTGCTGTTATTGTTATAAAAACTACAAATACCCTAATAAACTGTTTTTAAGAAAAAATAAAAAAGAGCTATGAGTTTTGAGAGCAGCTGTCGTCAATTTGAACAGTTCTATCATATCGCCCTAAAAACAGCATTGTTCTGACACAAAGATAAGCCAAGTCTTTATTCATAGTTGTACTTGCTCATACCACGCACCATCCAGGTGAATATATGTTGTACTTTTTTTAAAGCCTCAATACCAGTCGCAACATAGATGCAGAATTGGCTGAGCGAAAGAGTTGGATGATTTTTGGGCTGGAGGAGGGTTTGTAGTGGGGTTCCCCAGGTGTCGGTGTTGAGACCCTTGCTTTTTCCGGTCACAATTTTCAAATGTATGGATGATGCAGAACGTGTGAGCTATGGGGTGAATAGTGTAGAACTTCAAAAGGACATGAACAAGTTAGTGGAATGTGTTATGTTATGTTATTGCTAGTAACATAAGCTGCCACTTGATGTAGGCTCTGCTGAAAGATGCTCCATACTTGGAGATAGGTTTAACATATTTATTGAACGATTAACATTGCTCTTAAATGAGTTCGACACTCTACTAATCTGCCTCTAGTAACTCAGTCTACTCTGCTAAGTATACAAGCTTGTTCTCGACCATGTGCTAGGGTGTGATGTTGTTGATAATCAACCCTGTCCCGCTCTCTTGGTTTCTGCCGGTGGAAGAGGCAGAGCCTGTGTGCCTTGTCCTTTTTATATGGGTCGTGTAGTGCCCCCTTGTGGTAATGCCACCTCTGGGTGTCCTGATTACCCATTGGTTGAGTCCTGTTCTAATGACCCATTGGTTGCGTGTCTGCATGTCATGACATCTCTGGTGCTCCCTCTAGTGGTTACTTAGTTGTAGTGTATTTACATTAACCCCTTGTGTGTATATACAGTGATGCATATCACTGCAGAATGGATGGCTGGTTGACAGATGAGGTTCAGTGAGGAGAAATGTGAGATGATGAATTTTCACATTGTTTCTTTTCAAATGATCATCCATGTGCAGGGTTATGGGGAGAAGGCAGGAGAATGGCACTCGGCGAAATTCTCCTTCCACAGAGCCGGTGCAGAAACAATGGACCAAATGGCCTCATTTCGCACTGTAACCATTCTGAGATTCTGTGAATATTCTTCCCTTGGTATCGAGCAAAATACTGTGCACAGTACTCTTAACTGAAGATTTTAAAAGATTTTATAAACTCTCATTGTGTTGGTAAAAAATCATGGGCGCGATTTAATGGAGACATTTCTCAGTGTGATTTTGGGCGGGTTTGGCGGGGTGTTTGCTGACGGCCAGGTTGGCGAGATCGCAGCCCGTATTTAACAGCAGTTAGTGCCGGAAATGAGCCCCCAAGAACCTCGCGCCATTACTGGCTGTCTGATTTGCCAGACTCCGCGCCTCAGCGTCTCGCCGCTAATCAGGGGGAGCTGTTTTTAAACACACCTCACCATTCATTCAGAAGCGCGCAGACCTGCTCCTCGCTTTGGCAATGCCGACCTGGCCAGGTTTTGTGCGCCGTCAATGCGAGACGGGTCATCCTGTTCCCTCGAGGGGGTCGGACAGCCAGCAGCAGGGTCACCAATACCGCCTGGGAGGCAGTGGGAGTGGTTGGCAGTGCCGGCAGCATGACCAGGTGGACCGCTGTACAATGTCGGAAGAAGATCATGACCTCCACCGAGCTGCAAGGTTACGTTTCTCTTCCCCCCCGACAGCACCAGACATATTGTTATATCTGTAAGGAAGTGGAGAAGGACAATCAGTTAGGGCTTCCACCCCGGAACCTTCAAATCCCCCAACCCTTACGTGCCCCGGCTTCTCCGAGTGCCATCCACTGAACTGGAAAACCTCGCTCTGCACATTCACCCCATCCACAGCCTCGAGACCCCAGACTCCTGCTGGGAACATTAGTGAGCCCGTGGTCAGGTGGAGTCCCCTGATCCACACACTTAGTCTTTGGTCGCGAGGTCGCTGAAGCCCAGCTCTTGAGTGTTTGATTGTTGCCTGCTGCCTCGATGATGCTGATGCTTCTCGAGCTCAGGCACGCTCTTCAGGCTTCCATGTTTGATTGAAATGCGATGCAGTAATCATCATTGGTGACATGGCATGTGTACCCCCATGAGAGACCACGAGTAATATTTTGTTTATTGAAACGGTCAACATGAGCAAAGATTTGAAAATCAATTATGTAACATTCCACATATCACACTAACCATGAATCAACTGTTCCATATTGGTACCAAAGCTATCTATTTTCACAAAAAGGAAACCAAACTCACGATATCACCCCTCACAGGTTCCTCAACAGAAATGGGGGATAAACCCGAGAATGTTTTAGCATAAATAATAATAAGAATCGCTAATTGTCACAAGTAGGCTTCAATGAAGTTACTGTGAAAAACCCCTAGTTGCCACATTCCGGAGTCCAGAACTTTGTCGTAGAAATGAGCTGTTGAACAATGCATTACTTGTTGTGTTCCATGTATCAGAGCCTTTCTCTGTCCAGGAGCAGCAGCTGTGCAGGCCCCTCCCACACGGCCCAACCTCGCCGGAACCAAATCCTGACATCCACATCTTCCACTGGCGCTCAAGGAGCAGTTGAACATCCTTGACTTCCAGCATGTTTGACCCATGGTGAGTTGCTCGTTACGTGCAGCATTCACCACACCAACAACAAAGGCATCAGCAATCTGCAAAAGCATTTCTTCAACATCTTCATTAGGTTGCTCATTTGGATCAATGTCATGCACCAGGTCTCCGTGCTTCAGACATGATTGCTGTCTGGACCCAACGTACCCTTGAGCCCGGTATTCCGGGTTCCAGATATCTTGGAAAAAAATTGTCCTTCTTTCCGGCTACAGAAAGGAAGGAAACAGCAATAGCAGCCTCCAGGCATCAGCAGCCACCATCAGGAGCAAGCATTTTAATCCCATTTTCCTGCACCAGGTTTCAGTATGTCAGGTGCAGATCCAGTTGAATGTTTCAGCCTCGGTCACCAGCTGAGGCAGTGAATTCCAGACGTCCACCACCCCCTGGATGGAAAAGCTTTTCCTCATGTCCCCTCTAATCCTTCTACCAATCATCAATGCCCCCTGGTAATTGACCCCTAATCTTTCCTGTCCAGGCCCCTCATAATTTTCACACCTTAATTAGTTCATCCCTTAGCCTCCTCTGTACCAGGGAAAAACCCTGGCCTATCTCTCCTCAGTTGCTATTTCCAAATCCTGGCAACATCCTTGTAAATCTCCTCTGCTGTCACTCCAGAGTGTTACGGGCGAGGCGTTTTCAGAACCCCAAAATGTATCATGGAGTTCAACCAACCTCCCCCTTTAATGGATTTGTTGCTTTTCCTAGCACAGGGCTTGTTCCCCAGGTGTGGGATTTCAATTATGGACACGTGGTTTTCAAACACAAAACACTTGTTTATTCCATGAACTCAACTTAACATCTTAAATAAACATTGGATCCCTTAACACCCCTTACTTCAAAGATAACCCTGAAAATAATACACCACTAAATCCCTCAAAATGTTCCTTCAAACATCCAAAAGGCTTCAAACCTTCAAAACAGTAACACACCAGGTCACAGTTAATATATATTTTCTGTTTTATGGCAGAGATATATCAGCTTGGTTGACTTCAGCTCCAGCACCTTGCTTTCTTCCTGCAGCTCTCTGGAAACACACAGACACACCCAAGCTGCTTTTTCAAACTGGCTTTCTCCCTTCAAACAGATCACAGCAAACCAGAACTTCTCAAGCTGCTGTCTCAAACTGGCTTTCTCCTTTTAATCAGCTCACAGCAAAACAGCCAGGCACTTTTAAACTGCTCTCAGCAAAACCAGCCAGGCACTTTTCAAAACTGAAACTTCAAAATGGCTGAACTGAGCTGAGCTCCACCACTCTCTGACCTCACTGTTTTCTTAAAGGTACATTGCTTACACACCCATTTCTTACAGGTACTCTCACATGACAAGAGCAATTATGTCCTTTCTGATTGCCCTCCCCCTATGGCCCCTCAAACTCCAGCCCGTAACCCCCCCCCCCCCCCTTCACCGGGGCCTGCCAGCTTGGCATGGGCGAGCCCCAAACACATACTGAATCCTGAGCCAACTTTGTCCCAAAGTGCCGGGGAGCTGCCGGACACTGATCAGCCAGCAGGTCTCCGAGGTGGGACATCCTGATCCAGGAGGGCAGAAGTCTCACCTCGGTCTATTGCTGTTCTCTGAGAAAGGATGAAAGGTTTGCTGAAACGGAATGGGAGGTGGCTGATGTGGTATCTAAAGGCTGGCGCAGAGCAGTTGGACTAAATGGACTGTCTCGGTTTTGTAAATCTGTCTTTATGTTCTGATGCTGAGCTGAATTTCTAACCTCGCATTTTGATCACAAAGACCATTACTTCCATTTCCATAATTTCCCCCACCTAC
The DNA here is from genome assembly GCF_047496885.1 of Scyliorhinus torazame. Lineage (NCBI taxonomy): Eukaryota > Metazoa > Chordata > Chondrichthyes > Carcharhiniformes > Scyliorhinidae > Scyliorhinus > Scyliorhinus torazame. The sequence continues at coordinate 6,309,815 of NC_092716.1, read as the reverse complement.
TGTCATAATGCTTGTGCATCCCTTTGAAATTGTCAAATGTGGCGGGACCAATGCTGGGCTGGTGGCGCGCTCTCGCCGTCACTCGCCGCCACTCGCGTCCTCATACACCTACATTGGTCTCTGGTACCCTTGTGTCAAATTCAAAATTCTCCGGCGGGATTCTCCGTTCCTGAGACTCAGTGTTGACACCGGGGCAGGATTCATGGACTTCCACGACAGCAAAACTGGCGCCGCACCTGGACTGATTCAGCGACTGTGGAGGGGCTAGCACCGACGCCACGTGGAACACAATCGATTCCAACGAGGAACGGTGCGGGATTCGCCAGATTCACGATTGACACTCAGGAGGCTGACATGCTGCAGCCACATAGACACCCTCCACTCCCCACACACCCCATCCCAGCTGCTGGAGGGCGACCCTGTACCCCGGTCGGGCACATTCGCCGTGCCTGGACGACAGGCGGCAGAGGCGGTCAGCACAGTGCGCAACACCGTCCGGCCCGGCTTGCAGTACAGGAATAAACTGCACCACCTCCTCACGGTAGCCAGCACTGTGCCCCTGGCACTAACCCGCATCCCACACACCCGTAACCCCCTTGGGCATCCAACCCCCCACAGTGCACCGCATGCCGGCACCATATCAGCCGCCATGGTCACTGAAGCTCCCAGGTACCCACATCCTGGACTGCATGCGTCGGGCTGTCTAACATTGTGTATTTTCTGTTCTCCCCCCCCCCCCCCCCCCCCACCCAACAGGCGAAGGCTGCCCATAACCGCCAGGAGATGAGAACTAGGGGGAGGGGGAACTAACAAACCTGCGGCCGCTCACCACAGCAGAGCAGAAGGCACTGGACACGGTTGGCGGGCCCGAGGAAAGGGCAATCACCGGGGTGGAGATCGGCGATGGGCGACAAAGTGAGTCTCTGCTGAGTTGAGGTTCCCCATCACACGTATATCACCCCCCCCCACACCCCACACCTCCCGCCCACCACATCCCACACCTCCCCCCCCCACCACACCCCACACCTCCCCACACCTCCCCACACCACCCTCTCACCCCCTCACCCCCACTCTCACCCCCACACCCCACTCTCACCCCCACACCCCACTCTCACCCCCACACCCCACTCTCACCCCCACACCCCCTCTCACCCCCACACACCCCTCTTACCCCCACACCACCCCACCCCCCCTCACACCAACCCCCCCACACCAACCCCCCCACACCACCCCCACACCCCCCTCTCACCCCCACACCCCCCTCTCACCCCCACACCCCCCTCTCACCCCCACCCCCCCTCTCACCCCCACCCCCACACCCCCCTCTCACCCCCACACCCCCCTCTCACCCCCACCCCCCCTCTCACCCCCACCCCCACACACCCCTCTCACCCCCAAACCCCCCTCTCACCCCCAAACCCCCCTCTCACCCCCACACCCCCCTCTCACCCCCACACCCCCCTCTCACCCCCACACCCCCCTCTCACCCCCCCACACCCCCTCTCACCCCCCCCACACCACCCCCACACCCCACTCTCACCCCCACACCCCACTCTCACCCCCACACCCCACTCTCACCCCCACACCCCACTCTCACCCCCACACACCCCTCTTACCCCCACACCACCCCACCCCCCCTCTCACCCACCCCCCCACACCCCCCTCACCCTCACACCCCCCTCTCACCCCCACCCCCCCTCTCACCCCCACCCTCTCACCCCCACCCCCACACCCCCCTCTCACCCCCAAACCCCCCTCTCACCCCCACACCCCCCTCTCACCCCCACACCCCCCTCTCACCCCCACACCCCCCTCTCACCCCCACACCCCCCTCTCACCCCCACACCCCCCTCTCACCCCCACGCCCCCCTCTTACCCCCACACCACCCCCAGACCCCTACACCACCCCCAGACCACCCCCTTCACCCCCACGCCACCCTCTTCACTCCCACGCCACCCTCTTCACTCCCACGCCACCCTCTTCACTCCCATGCCACCCTCTTCACCCCCACGCCACCCTCTTCACCCCCACGCCACCCTCTTCACCCCCACGCCACCCTCTTCACCCCCACGCCACCCTCTTCACCTCCGTGCCACCCTCTTCACCCCCACGCCAGCCACTTCACCCCATGCCACCCTCTTCACCCCCATGCCACCCTCTTCACCCCCACGCCACCCTCTTCACCCCCACGCCACCCTCTTCACCCCCACGCCACCCTCTTCACCCCCACGCCACCCTCTTCACTCCCACGCCACCCTCTTCACCCCCACGCCACCCTCTTCACCCCCACGCCACCCTCTTCACCCCCATACCACCCTCTCACCAATCAGAGGAATTGGTGGATGTTGAGTCTGGAGAAGGGTGTGTAGATAGCCTGGGTCACATTGAGATCCAAGAAGACGAGGTGTTGGGCGACTTGAAAAATATTAAGGTAGATAAGTCCCCAGGGCCTGATGGGATCTACCCCAGAATACTGAAGGCGGCTAGAGAGGAAACTGCTGAGGCCTTGACAGAAATCTTTGGATCCTCACTGTCTTCAGGTGATGTCCCGGAGGATTGGAGAATGTTGTCCCTTTGTTTAAGAAGGGTAGCAAGGATAATCCTGGGAACTACAGGCCGGTGAGCCTTACGTCAGTGGTAGGGAAATTACTGGAGAGAATTCTTCGAGACAGGATCTACTCCCATTTGGAAGCAAGTGGACGTATTAGTGAGAGGCAACATGGTTTTGTGAAGGGGAGGTCGTGTCTCACTAACTTGATAGAGTTTTTCGAGGAGGTCACAAAGATGATTGATGCAGGTAGGGCAGTGGATGTTGTCTATCTGGACTTCAGTAAGGCCTTTGACAAGGTCCCTCATGGCAGACTAGCACAAAAGGTGAAGTCACATGGGATCAGAGGTGAACTGGCAAGGTGGATACAGAACTGGCTAGGTCATAGAAGGCAGAGAGTAGCAATGGAAGGGTGCTTTTCTGATTGGAGGGCTGTGACTAGTGGTGTTCCGCAGGGATCAGTGCTGGGACCTTTGCTGTTCGTAGTATATATAAATGATTTGGAGGAAAATGTAACCGGTCTGATTAGTAAGTTTGCGGACGACACAAAGGTTGGTGGAATTGCGGATAGCGATGAGGACTGCCAGAGGATACAGCAGGATTTAGATTGTCTGGAGACTTGGGCAGAGAGATGGCAGATGGAATTTAATCCGGACAAATGTGAGGTAATGCATTTTGGAAGGTCTAATACAGGTAGGGAATATACAGTGAATGGTAGAACCCTCAAGAGTATTGACAGAGAGTTCTAGGTGTACAGGTCCACAGGTCACTGAAAGGGGCAACACCGGTGGAGAAGGTAGTCAAGAAGGCATACGGCATGCTTGCCTTCATTGGCCGAGGCATTGAGTATAGAAATTGGCAAGTCATGTTGCAGCTGTATAGAACCTTAGTTAGGACACACTTGGAGTAAAGTGTTCAATTCTGGTCGATTTAGAGAGGGTGCAGAACAGATTTACCAGGATGTTGCCTGGTATGGAGGGCATTAGCTATGAGGAGAGGTTGAATAAACCACCGGAACGAAGGAGGTTGAAGGGCGACCTGATAGCAATCTACAAAATTATGAGTGGATAGTCAGATGCTTTTCCTCAGGGTAGAGGGGTCAATTACTTGGGGCATAGGTTTAAGGTGCGAGGGGCAAGGTTTAGAGGAGATGTACGAGGCAAGTATTTTTACACAGAGGGTAGTGGGTGCCTGGAACTCGCTGCCGGATGAGGTGGTGGAAGCAGCGACGATAGTGATGTTTAAGGGGCATCTTGACAAATACATGAATAGGATGGGAATAGAGGGATACGGACCCAAGAAGTGTAGAAGATTTTAGTTTAGACGGGGAGTATGGTCGGCGCAGGCTTGGAGGGCCGAAGGGCCTGTTCCTGTGCTATACGTTTCTTTGTTCACCCTCACCCACCCTTACCCCCGCACCACCCCCACATAACCCTCAACCCCATACCCCTTCCACCCCGGCCCGCAGCCTAATCATGCTTCCTGTCTTGTGATGGTGGGTCCTTCTGGTGACCCCAGCCACAGCCAGAGCCCCGGGTGCCAAGCAGCGACGAGGACGATAACCAACACGGACGTGAGCCATCAATCTGAGACCCAGGCCACGCCTGTGCTCGAGTCCGTGGTGACGGTGACTTTCTGTCACACCCTCCACCATCCCAGAGACACTCACCTCAGTTGGGCATTTTAGTGAAGAGGCTCCTGGGACACTCTGGTGCTCACCACACAGCTGATCCTGTGCAGCAGGTGGAGGTGGGATTTCCCGAGGGGCAGACGGTCAGAGGGCGGGCCGACCCCAGGACTAACTGCCGTCCAGACGGGTTTCGGGCTTTTGTAACGGACAGTCCCATCAATTGTGGAGACGCAGTCACAGAGTCAGGGACTACACGAGGGGTCGTCGGCGAGCATCCAGCACCTGTAGGCGCAGGTGGAGGAGTCCAACCGCGTGCAGCAGCAGGAGGTGGTGCCGGCCATGCGTGCCACCCAGGCCAACACCGCACGGGTGGCATCCGCAGTGGAGGCATTGGGGGTGAGGGTTTGGCTATGGATCAGCGTGTCCAAGGCCTGGGGCATTCTGTGCAGGCGGGGGCCGAGGCCCAGGACATGGCTGCCCTCTCACCGGCAGCCATGTGCCAGAACCAACTGGACATCGCAGTGGTACCCCTGAGCATGGCCCAGTCACAGCAGGCCGTGGCTGGGAACGTCGGCGGCATTGCCCAGGCTCTGGCTGACATGGCCCAGTCCCAGAGGGAGGTGGCCCCGTCCCAGAGGGAGGTGGCCCAGTCACTAGCTGATGTGGTACAGTCCCAGACGGAGGTGGTCCACTCTCTGTGCTCCATGGCTGTATCCATCAATACAGATTCTGGCCGAGACCAGAGCAGGACTCCAGGACTGGCAGTGCCAGATTGGGGGGGGGGGGGGGGAGCATCAGGGATTAGCTCCGCTCACACCTCCGTCCCATGGAGTAGACGGGGCACCCTAAGAGAGGAGGAGGTGATGGGGCCCGTGCCGGTGACTCCCGCAGGGGAGGTGCCGGAACAGCGCAGCACCTTGGGCACCTCTCCCTTCCTGCCCTGGCGCATCTGGTGGGCAATGGGCAGAACAGGGCGGTGGCACCACGGCATCTGGGACGCCCGAGCAGCGGCCGGGCCCATCTAGGCCGGGTCGCCCCAAAAGACGGCCGCCAGGTCAGATGGTGGGAATCAAAGCAGGCCGCTCCACTCCTGATGTACTTTCTGGGCATCCACTTAGACATAACGTTAGGGCCCGTAAGGCCAGGAAGATCGACACCAGTTAAGTTGCCCCGGTGCAGGGCACAGTTTTGTGATACCGGCTAGGGCACGTATCTGCATATATGTTTTCACATTAAACACCTGTGCACAATGTTACAACCTGCCTCGGTGCTCTGTCAGAAAGGTGTGAGGGTGGAGGAATGGACGGATGTTGGGGGTGGGCTTGGCTCAGGGACTGCAGTTCAGCCAGCGCTCACTGCTCCGTTGCCCTCTGCTGTGGGATGTTGTAGAGGACACAGCAGACCACCACTGTGGGCGAACCTCTCAGCCTCATACAGGACAGCTCCTCCAGAGCTGTCCAGGCACCTGAACCGCATCTTCAAGAGGCCGAAGAACCACTCAATCACACCCTGGTTGCTGCATGGACGTCATTGTAGTGGGTCTCTGCATTGGTCTGTCGACTCCGGAGGCGTAATCAGCCACGGCCACAGTAGATAACCCCTGTCACTCAGGAGCCGCCTCCTCAGCCAGGGGTGCGCCTCGAAAGGCCGGGAACCGTCGAGTGTGCGAGGATGAAGGCGTCATACCTGGGCAGTGGGCGATCGATGGTATCGGGTGCAGACGTACACCAGGTATCGGGCGCAGACGTACACCAGGTATCGGGCGCAGACGTACACCAGGTATCGGGCGCAGACGTACACCAGGTATCGGGCGCAGACGTACACCAGGTATCGAGCGCGGACGTACAGGTATCGAGCGCAGACGTACACCAGGTATCGGGCGCAGACGTACACCAGGTATCGGGCGCAGGCGTAAACCAGGTATCGGGCGCAGACGTACACCAGGTATCGGGCGCAGGCGTAAACCAGGTATCGGGCGCAGACGTACACCAGGTATCGAGCGCAGACGTACACCAGGTATCGAGCGCAGACGTACACCAGGTATCGGGCGCAGACGTACACCAGGTATCGAGCGCAGACGTACACCAGGTATCGAGCGCAGACGCACACCAGGTATCGAGCGCAGACGTACACCAGGTATCGAGCGCAGACGTACACCAGGTATCGGGCACAGACGTACACCAGGTATCCGGCACAGACGTACACCAGGTATCGAGCGCGGACGTACAGGTATCGGGCGCAGACGTACACCAGGTATCGAGCGCAGACGTACACCAGGTATCGGGCGCAGACGTACACCAGGTATCGGGCGCAGACGTACACCAGGTATCGAGCGCAGACGTACGCCAGGTATCGAGCGCGGACGTACAGGTATCGGGCAAAGACGTACACCAGGTATCGGGCGCAGACGTACACCAGGTATCGGGCGCAGACGTACACCAGGTATCGGGCGCAGACGTACACCAGGTATCGGGCGCAGACGTACACCAGGTATCGGGCACAGACGCACACCAGGTATCGAGCGCAGACGTACACCAGGTATCGGGCACAGGCGTACACCAGGTATCGGGCGCAGACGTACACCAGGTATCGAGCGCAGACGCACACCAGGTATCGAGCGCAGACGTACACCAGGTATCGAGCGCAGACGTACACCAGGTATCGGACACAGACGTACACCAGGTATCGGGCACAGACGTACACCAGGTATCGAGCGCGGACGTACAGGTATCGGGCGCAGATGTACACCAGGTATCGAGCGCAGACGTACACCAGGTATCGAGCGCAGACGTACGCCAGGTATCGAGCGCGGACGTACAGGTATCGGGCGCAGACGTACACCAGGTATCGGGCGCAGACGTACACCAGGTATCGGGCGCAGACGTACACCAGGTATCGGGCGCAGACGTACACCAGGTATCGGGCGCGGACGTACACCAGGTATCGGGCGCGGACGTACACCAGGTATCGGGTGTGGACGTACACCAGGTATCGGGCGCGGACGTACACCAGGTATCGGGCGCGGACGTACACCAGGTATCGGGCGCGGACGTACACCAGGTATCGGGCGCAGACGTACACCAGCTATCGGGCGCAGACGTACACCAGGTATCGGGTGTAGACGTACATGATGCATATCCAATGGTCACACATCAGCTGCACGTTCACGCAGCGGAATCCCTTCCAGTTTGGGTAGAATGACCTGTCGTCTGCAGGTGCTTGTAGGGCGACATGCATCTCATCGATCTGGGGCATCTCGGCGATGGCGGTGAACACCGATGCCCTGAGATCCTGGTGGGCTCGGTCCACATTGAAATGGATGTATTGTGCCGCCTGGGCATCTCGGGCCTCTGTGACGGCGCGGAGCTCTGTGAGATCGCCAGACATGTCCCCAGTCGGCGCCTGAAGGACCCCGTAGCGTAGACGTTGCAGGGTGACCGTCAACTTGACGGCCACCGAGCGGGTGTCCTCCCCCATACCCCCACGATGCCAGGTGCACCATGATCTGGCAGATGTCAGAGAATCATAGAACTTACAGTGCAGAAGGAGGCCAATCGGCCCATCAGGTCTGCACTGGTCCTTGGAAGGAGCATCCAATTTAGCCTGGCCAATCCACCGAACCCGCACATCTTTGGACTGTGAGAGGAAACCGGAGCACCCGGAGGAAACCCACGCACACACTGGGAGAACGTGCAGACTCCGATCAGACAGTGACCCAAGCCGGGAATCGAACCTGGGACCCTGGAGCTGTGAAGCAACTGTGTTAACCACAATGCTGCTGTGCTGCCTGTTGCAGTGCCCCCTGCTCAGCCAGAGTCTTCGACATGCCCGGTCCGACAGGTTCTCGAATGACAGACGCTGCCGTTGTACGCAAGGTCACAAGCTCTTTGCACCTCCTCCTCCTTGGCCTGTTAAGCGGCCGCTGCATCCTGTTCCTCTGGGGCACGCTCCGCTGCTGCTGCTTCTTCCTCGTCGAGAAGCTCCTGCTCACACAGCCACAGTACAAATAGGAGGAAGGCCACCATTGCTGGTTGTATTCCGATATCAAATGTCTGCGGGCTGCTCGCACTGTGGATTCTGCCCCCGCATCCCTTGCCCCATCGGTGCCCGGCACCGAGGGACTCCCTGGCAATGGCACCCGTCTCTGCTGCCAATGGTACACTCCGCCGCCCCCGTCCGCTACCCCCTTGTTGGTGTTACTGTGGGCATCCCCCTTGGGTGGGCTGCGTGATGACATTTAGGAGTCAGCAACAGGTGCCGGAATGTGGCGACTAGGGGCTTTTCACAGTAACTTCATTGCAGTGTTAGTGTAAGCCTACTTACGACACTAATAAAGATTATCATTATTATTACCACCCCCAGGGCACGCTCCTCGAAGGAAGTGAGGATTCTTATGTCTGGCACGCCTCCGCCAGTCAGGGCCCCCTTCTGTCAATTGTGGGAGAGCTTTTCCTGAGGAGAGACAGAGAGGGCATCGTTAGCCACACACGTAGTTCACAGTGGTGGGGGGGTGGTGGTGTGAAGCAAGGATTGGGGGTTGAAGGGGGCGGAGTGAAGAAGGGAGGGTTGAGGGCCGTATGGAAAGTTGGGGGGGTAGGATGCCCGCATGGGGGTGGGAAAAATTCCAAGGGGGGGGGGGTTGGTGTCTCCTCACTCGTGCTGCCCGATGTGGGTCATTGACCTTTTTTTGACACCGGTGGCCAGTCCTCCTGGTCACGGCCCCGGAACTTACAGCCGCACCACCTTGTCCCAGGCAACACTGGCTGCCATGTGACTCACCCTCCGGAACACTCGGGGGAACAGGACATCCCTCCTGGCCTCCACTGCATCTCGCAGCCTCTCCAGGCCAGCATCCCCGAATTGTGGGGCTGGTCTCCTGGGCACCATTGTTGCGAGCTGGCTGGGGTTGGCTGAGCAAGTGCAGCTCGACCTTGTTAGCGAGGGGCTGGCGAATCAGTTGGCGAGCCTTCATTTGCGACGAGGAGCTGATGGGGCCTCGTGAAGTGGACAGTTAACGTTGAAAGCATTGTCAGCCTCGCTGAGCCAAGCAACGGGAAGCTCGCGGCAGTTCCCGCTCGCTACCATAGTTTGAAATCTTTCCGGAGAATCGCGCCCAAAGTGTTTTGGCCTCAACTGCATTCTGTGGCCGCAAATTCCACAGGCCGACCATTCTGTGGATGAAGGAATTTCTCCTCATCTCTGTCCTAAATGGTCTACCCCGTACCCTCAGACTGTGACCCCTGGTTCTGGACACACCCACCATCGGGAACACCCTTCTTCCACCTACCCTGTCTAATCCTGTTAGAATTTTATAAGTTTCGATGTGATCCTCCCCCCAATGCCGGCCAGCCCATCACTCTTCTGAACACCAGCGAATACAATCCCAACCAACTCAATCTCTCCTCATACGTCCGATCGGCCACCCCAGGAATCAGTCTGGTGAACCTTCGCTGCACTCCCTCTCGAGCAAGAACATCCTTCCTCAGATAAGGAGACTGAAACTGCACACAATATTCCAGGTGTGGCCTCACCAAGGCCCTGGATAATTGCAGCAAAACACTCGAATCCTCTTAGCAGTTCTTACTGTCTTATGTTTTTTTGCTAATTTAATCATATTCTTCTTTTCCTTAATTTTTTCTTTTTTTTTGTAAACATTTTATTGAGGTATTTATGGTTTTACAACGAAAAAATAAACAATGTACATGAACTTATACACACAGTGCAAAAGCCGTCTTCCTCCCTTACAGGTACCACCTTTGCTAACCCCTAAGCTAACCCCCAGCTCTCTCCCCCCCCCCCCCCCCCTCCCCACTTCTGCTGACGGTTAATTTTCCACAAAGAAGTCGACAAACGGTTGCCACCTCCGGGCGAACCCTAACATTGACCCTCTCAAGGCGAACTTGATTTTCTCCAAACAGAGAAAGCTAGCCATGTCAGATAACCAGGTCTCCGACTTCGGGGACTTTGAGTCTCTCCAAGCTAATAATATCCGTCTCCGGGTGTGGTGGTATGTATTAGGGGTAATACGGTACACCATGAATGCCGAGGAGCTATTGGAGGACAGATGCTGGGTCCCGATTGGATCTGCCGCCTACTGGGCTCCACCCAGATACGCGGGGTATAAGAACCCGGTTTGCTCCCAGCAGCGCGCATTCTGTGACTGAGCTGCTGGGGAACAAGTCTGAACAAGTCTGCTCAATAAAGCCTCGATTGAAGTTCTCTACGTCTCGCCTCGTGTGTGATCTATGGTGCTACAATTTATTGAGTAGACTTAAAAAGGAATATGGAGCTCCAGATCGTCCCTGTGTACCTGCGAATCGGCCCCCAAGCAGCTAACGCAACATCGGCGTTTAAGCACTGGCTGGCGTGCTTTGAGGGATACCTCCGAACGGCCCCTGGCAGACCAACGGAAGACCAGAAGATGCAGGTCCTGCATTCCAGGGTGAGTCCCGAAATCTACTCACTCATCGAGGACGCGGAAGAATTCCCAGCGGCGATCAACTTGCTGAAGGAGATCTACATTAGGCCCATCAACCAGGTCTACGCACGCTACCAGCTCGCGACGAGACGACAAATCCCCGGGGAATCGCTAGACGAATTCTTCAATGCTCTAACGATCCTGGGACGAAACTGCAACTGCCCAGCGGTTACGGCGAACGAACATACGGACCTCCTGATCAGAGACGCTTACGTAGCAGGTTTGGCATCGTCGCAAATTCGCCAGAGACTTTTAGAGAAAGACTCTCTCGGACTCACAGAGGTACGGGCCCTTGCAGCCTCCCTCGACGTGGCCTCCCAAAACGCCCGCGCCTATGCCCCCGACCGCGCTTCAGCCCCTTGGGCTCCGTGGACCCCCGCCGCGACCGACCCCCCAGCACCCCCACCCCTCCACAAGCGTGCGCAGCCAGAATCCCAGACCACCCGGGGGGGCCCCGCTGCTATTTTTGCGGGCAGCCAAAACACCCCCGCCAGCGCTGCCCGGCCCGCTCGGCCACCTGCAAAAGCTGCGGTAAAAAGGGGCAATACGCAGCGGTGTGCCAGTCCTGTGGGGTCACCGCTATCTCCGGGGAAGAAACGGGACCATGGGCTCAACCCCCCCAGCGTGCCACGGGGGGCCAACGGGCGCCGCCATTTTGGGCCCCCGGACACCACGAGGGGGGGACGGGCGCCGCCATCTTACTACCCACGGGCCACGTGCGACCCATGGGAGCGGCCATTTTGTCCACCCCCGGCCGCGTGCGACCCATGGGAGTGGCCATTTTGTCGTCCACTGACCGCGTGCGATCCATGGACGCCGCCATCTTGGCTGACAGGCATGGACCCCAGCGTGGATGGCTCCACACTGCCTGAAGACAACGATCTGATGCACCAACCACATTTGGCATCGGTGACCCTTGACCAGTCGCGGCCCCGGACGCTCCAGACGACAACGACAAAGGTTCTGGTGAACGGGCACGAGACGCCGTGTTTGATCGACTCGGGGAGCACGGAGAGTTTTCTTCACCCGGACACGGTAAGACGCTGTTCCCTTGTAATTCGGCCAAGCACCCAAAACATTTTCCTGGCGGCGGAGTCCCACTCCGTTGCAATCAAAGGGTTCTGCATCGCAAACCTAACGGTGCAGGGGAGAGAGTTCAAAAATTACCGGCTGTATGTCCTTCCCCACCTCTGCGCTCCCACCCTCCTGGGGTTGGACTTCCAATGCAACCTCCAGAGCTTAACATTCAAATTTGGCGGCCCTATACCCCCACTGACTATCTGCGGCCTCGCGACACTCAAGGTCGAACCGCCCTCCTTGTTTGCGAACCTCACCACGGATTGAAATCCCGTCGCCACTAGGAGCAGACGGTACAGCACCCAGGACCGGACGTTTATCAGGTCCGAAGTCCAGCGGCTGCTGAAGGAAGGCATAATCCAGGCTAGCAATAGTCCCTGGAGAGCCCAGGTGGTAGTAGTGAAGACAGGGGAGAAGCAAAGAATGGTCGTAGACTACAGTCAGACCATCAACAGGTACACTCAGCTAGATGCGTACCTTCTTCCCCGCATATCCGACATGGTCAATCGGATTGCACAGTACAAGGTCTTCTCCACCGTGGACCTTAAGTCCGCCTACCACCAGCTCCCCATTCGCCCCGGTGACCGCAAGTACACTGCCTACGAAGCAGACGGGCGGCTATACCACTTCTTAAGGGTTCCATTCGGCGTCACGAACGGAGTCTCGGTCTTCCAACGGGAGATGGACCGAATGGTTGACCAGCATGGTTTACGGGCCACGTTCCCGTACCTCGACAACGTCACCATCTGCGGCCACGACCAGCAGGACCACAACGCCAACCTCCGCAAATTCCTCCAGACCGCTAACGCCCTCAACCTCACCTACAACGAGGAAAAATGCGTGTTTAGCACCGACCGTCTAGCCATCCTTGGCTACGTAGTGCGTAATGGAGTGATAGGCCCCGACCCCGAACGCATGCGCCCCCTCATGGCTAGAACGTCTGCCTTTTTCTCCTCCTGGATTCCCGGGTCTTCCGACACCCCGAAAATGCCCACCTCTGGACTCGGTGCCACCTTTGTTTTTAACAACTTGGACATGACCTCGCAAACCCCTGCCAGAATCCCCTAAGCTTCGGGCATGCCCAGAACATATGGACATGGTTCGCTAACCCTTGCACACCTATCTTCTACCCCAAAGAATCTGCTCATCCGGGCCACTGTCATGTGGGCCCGGTGAACGACCTTAAATTGCATCAGGCTGAGCCTGGCAAATGTTGTGGACGTGTTGACTCTACTCAACGCGTCCGCCTATAGACCATCCTCTATCTCTCCTCCTAACTCCTCTTCCCACTTGTGCTTCAGCTCCTCGGTCTGCGTCTCCTCTGACCCCATGAATTCCTTGTAAATGTCAGAAACCCTCCCTTCTCCCACCCACACTCTGGAAACTACCCTAACCTGTATCCCTCTTGGTGGTAGGAGCGGGAAGGTTGAGACCTGCCTGCGTAGGAAACCCCGCGCCTGCAGGTACCTAAACTCATTTCCCCTCGCCAATCCAAATTTCTCCTCCAGCTGCCTCAGGCTAGGAAAGCTCCCCTCCATAAACATATCCCCCATCCTCTCAATCCGTGCTCTCTGCCATCTCTGGAAGCCTCCATCCAGCCTTCCCGGGACAAACTGGTGATTAGTACAAATTGGAGACCACACCGATGCTCCCTCTGCTCCCACATGCTTCCTCCATTACCCCCAGACCCTCAGGGCCGCCACCACCGCGTGGCTGGTGGAGTACCGTGCCGGCGGGAATGGCAGAGGCGCCATTACCAACGCCCCCAAACTGGTGCCCTTACATGATGCCGCCACCACACGCTCCCATACTGAACCCCCCCCTCCCCCCTCCTGATCATGGCTATATTCGCCGCCCAATAATAATTACTAAAGTTCGGCAGCGCCAGCCCCCCCCCCCCCCGGCTCCGCTCAAGCATCCCCTTTTCTGCTCGCGCGGTCTTACCCGCCCACACAAAGCCAGTGAACACCTTATTGACCCGTTTAAAGAAGGACCGCGGAATAAAGATGGGGAGACACTGAAACACAAACAGGAATCTTGGGAGGACCGTCATTTTCACTGTCTGCACCCTCCCAGCCAGTGACAACGGAAGCGCATCCCACCTTCGAAAATCATCCTTCATTTGGTCTACTAATCGGGCCAAATTTAACTTGGGCAGCACGGTAGCACAAGTGGATAGCACTGTGGCTTCACAGCACCAGGGTCCCAGGTTCGATTCCCCGCTGGTCACTGTCTGTGCGGAGTCTGCACGTTCTCCCCGTGTCTGCGTGGGTTTCCTCCGGGTGCTCCGGTTTCCTCCCACAGTCCAAAGATGTGCAGGTTAGGTGGATTGGCCATGCTAAATTGCCCTTAGTGTCCAAAAAGGTTAGGAGGGATTATTGGGTTACGGGGATGGAGTGGAAGTGAGGGCCTAAGTGGGTCGGTGCAGACTCGATGGGCCGAATGGCCTCCTTTAGCACTGTGTGTTCTATGTTGTGTAGCGGTTCCATTCCCAAGCCACCTGGATGCCCAGGTATCGAAAGCTTCCCACTACCACCCTAAACGGCAGCTCCCCCAATTGCCTACCCTGCCCCCTTGCCTGGACCGCAAACATCTCACTTTTCCCCATATTTAGTTTATACCCCCGAAAACCGGCCAAATTCCCCCAGAATCTCATAATTTCTTCCATCCCCTCTACATGCAAAACATACAGAAGCAGGTCGTCTGGGTAAAGCGAGACCCTGTGTTCCACTCCCCCCCCCCCCCCCCCCCCCCGGACCAGCCCCTTGAGGCTCTCGGAGCAATTGCCAGCGGCTCTATGGCTAACGCGAACAGCAGTGGGGAGAGGGGGCATCCCTGTCTCGTCCCCCGATGCAGCCTGAAATAGTCCGATGTTGACCTGTTCGTCCGAATGCTCGCTACAGGAGCCTGATACAGTCAATGAAGCCCCACCCAAATCATACCGCCCCAGTACCTCCCACAGATATTCCCATTCCACCCGATCAAAGGCCTTCTCTGCGTCCATTGTGACCACTACCTCCACATCCCTACCTTCTGGGGGCATCATAATCACATTTAACAACCTTATTATGTTGGCCGCCAACTGCCTACCCTTAACAAATCCCGTCTGATCCTCCCCAATCACATCTGGAACACAGTCTTCAATCCTAGAGGACAAGATTTTGGCCAGCATTTTGGCGTCCACATTTAGTAGGGATATCGGCCTGTAGGACCACATAGCTCCAGGTCCTTGTCACGCTTCAGGATCAATGAGATTGTGGCCTGTGACATCGTTGGGGGAAGCACCCCACGCTCCCTTGCTTCATTGAATGTCCTCATCAACAGCGGCCCCAATATCCCAGAGAACTTTTTATAAAACTCCACTGGGTATCCGTCCGGCCCCGGGGCTTTGTCCGACTGCATGGCCTTCAGTCCCTCTGCTATTTCCTCCAAACCGATCGTGGCCCCCAGCCCTTCTAACAACCCCCCGTCCACCTTCAGGTAATTCAGCCCCCCTAAAAAGTGCCTCATCCCCTCCGGCCCAGCTGGGGGTTCCGACTCATACAACCTACTGTAAAACTCCTTGAACGCCTTATTAACCCCTGCTGAATCTCCAACCAGGTTCCTGCCCCCGTCCTTTACTTTCCCTATCTCCCTGGCTGCCTCCCTCTTTCTAAGCTGCTGCGCAAGCATTTTGCTGGCCTTCTCCCCATGTTCATAGATCGTTCCCCTCGCCTTCCTCAGCTGCTCCACCGCCCTCCCTGTAGTTAACAAGCCAAACTCCGCCTGTAGCGTCCGCCGTTCCCTTAAAAGCCCTGCCTCTGGGGTCTCCGCATACCACCTGTCGACCTGCAAGATCTCCTTTATCAGTCGGTCCGTCTCTGCTCTGTCTGCCTTCTCCCTATGGGCCCGTATCGAGATCAGCTCCCCTCTAACCACCGCCTTCAATGCCTCCCAGACCACCGCCGGCGAAACTTCACCCGTGTTGTTGATTTCCAGGTAGTTCTGGATACATTTCCTCAGCCACCCGCACACCTCCTCATCAGCCAAAAGTCCCACGTCCAGCCTTCAGTGCGGACGCTGGCTACTCTCCTGGCTAACCTGTAGGTCAACCCAACGCGGGGCATGATCTGAGATTGTGATCGCCGAATATCCCGTGTCCACTACCCCCATCAGTAGAGCCCTGTTCAAAATAAAAAAATCAATCTGGGAGTACACTTTATGCACGTGTGAGTAGAAGGATAATTCCTTCACTGTCGGCTCCCCAAATCTCCATGGGTCCACCCCCCCCAATCTGCTCCATAAACCCCTTTAGCACCTTTGCCATTGCTGGAACCCTGCCCGTCCTTGAGCTCGACTGGTCTAACCCAGGGTCGATAACTATGTTAAAGTCTCTCCCATGACCAATTTATGTGAATCCAGGCCCGGGATCTTCCCCAGCATCCTCTTTATAAACTCCACATCATCCCAATTTGGCGCGTACACAGTTACTCGTACCACTGGCAACCCCTCCAGCTTCCCACTGACCATAACGTACCGGCCTCCCACATCCATAACTATTCTTCCCGCCTCAAATACCACTCACTTATTAATCAGGATCGCGACCCTTCTAGTCTTCGAGTCCAGCCCCGAGTGAAAACTATGTCCGACCCATCCCTTCCTTAATCTAATCTGATCAGTTAGTCTAAGGTGCGTCTCCTGTAGCATTACCACGTCTGCCTTCAGTCCCCTCAAATGCGCGAACATGCGTGCCCTCTTAACCGGCGCATTTAGCCCTCTCACATTCCATGTGATCAGCCTAGTAGGGGGGCTCATCGCCCCCCCCCCCCCTTCGCCAATCAGCCATCACCTTTCTTGTGCCAGTCTCCAGTCCGCACCCCACGCATCCACCAGCCTGCCCCTAGGCAGCCTCCGCCCCGAACCTCCTTTCTGTCCCACAGCAAACGTTCCTTCCCCGTCAGCAGAACATTCCCCCCCTCCCCCTAGTAACAGCACTATGTAAACCAATCCCTTCAACAAACATAACATCTGCTAACCCCCCACTGGGCTTCCGTGAGCTAGCCCGCCCAGCTATCTTGGTGACCCCTGCCCATGGCACTGGACATTCTCCCACCTATTGTCCCCCCCCCCCGTGCGCTCAGACACATATTCGAAAAAAAAAGCAATCCCAACACAATTGCCTGAAAAAAAACACGAAAAACAAAGAAAAGATCAAACAGAAGATCCAACATCTAACAAACACACCTCCATCCCCCATCAGTGCGACTGTAAACTTTACCTCACTCAGCTCTGCAACAGGCCCCAAGTCAATACAGAAGGCATGACAGATAACGCCCAACAAAACAAGAAACTTTTTTAACATGAGCGTTGCAGCAAAGTTCAAAGACCTTAGTCCGCCACCAGTCCTTTCCTTCTCGCGAAGTCCATCGCTTCCTCGGGCGACTCAAAATACAAATGTTGCTCCTCATACGTGACCCAAAGACGGGCCAGATACAGCAGTCCAAACTTCACCTTTTTCTTTAAAAGGTCAACTTCATCTGATTGAACACCGCTCTTCCCCGGCTACATCCGCACTCAGACCCTGATAGATTCGCGGGATACTGTTCTCCCATTTACAACTCCGTGTCTGCCTGGCCCACCTGAAAATATGCTCCTTGTCCAAATACCTGTGGAATCTCACCACCATTGCCCTCGGGAGGGGAGGTCCCCCCACTCACGGCTTCCTTGCAAGCGTTCTGTGAGCCCTGTCCACTTCCAAGGGTTGGGAGAGCGACCCATCCCCCAGCAACTTCTCGAACATGCCCGCTATGTATGCCCCAGCGTCCGCTCCTTCGGACCCCTCCGGGACACCGACGATTCTCAAGTTCTGCCGGTGGGACCTATTCTCTAGGTCCTCCACCTTCTCCAGGAGCTTATTCTGCTGGTCTCTCAGCATCCCCATCTCCAACTCCACCGCAGTTTGATGTTCCTCCTGCTCAGCCAGCGCCTTCTCTACTTTCTGGATCGCCCGATCTTGGGCGTCCAATCTAAGCTCTGGCCGCTCAATCGATTCATTAATCGGGTCCAAGCATTCCTGTTTCTGCTTGGCGAAGCCCTCCTGCATAAACTGCATCAGCTTCTCCATCGACGGCTGGGTCGACAAGCCAGGGCTCCAGACATCCGCCATGCTTTCTCCCGCTGCAGCTTCAGCCCAAGTGTTCTTTATTCATCTATTTCTTCCTTTGCGAGCACTTCTAGTCCGCCTCTCCATACACCGATGTAGGAATCCACTCCACAATAGCCTCCACCATCAATTTACCGAATCAAGTCCAATAAAAAATCGGGGGGAAAGGCCCAAAGGTCCGACCCGAGCGGGAGCCACCAAATGTGCGATCTACTCCTTCATAGCCGCCACCGGAAGTCTTTCCTTAATTTTTTCAAGTAATCCTTTGCTCATTTCTAAAATGTTATCAATCTTTGAACCTGACACTAATTATCACAGCATTGTATGTTTTTTTCTTTGAATTAGATACCATTCTTCCTTAATCAGCCTTGAATGGTTCTCTTGGAGTCTTTCTCAATGGAATATATCTGTTGAGAGTTCTGAAATATCTCCTTCAACGTCTGCCATTTTTTACCTACTGTCTTACCTTTTAATTTATTTTCCCAGATTACTTTAACCAACTCTATCTTTGCCGTTGTCTTTATTTAAGTTTAAGACACCAGTTTCTGACCCACGTTTCTCGCCCTCAAACTGAATGTGAAATCCTACCAGGTTATGATCTCTCGTCCCGAGAGGGCCATTTGCTCTGGGATTATGAGTTAATCATTACACATTACCAGGTCTAAATTGTCTATACCTTGGTTGGTTCCTGAACATACTGTTATAAGAATCTGCCCCGAATACATCCAAGAAACTCATAATCCGTCTGTGGGAATTTGATGATTGGCAGACAAACATCCAGCTATCCGGACTCCTCCTCCCACTTCTTCTCTCTCTTTCTCTCTCCCTTGGTCCCACCTCCTTTCAGGCTTTTTTAAAACGCACTAGTTTGACCACGGCCTTAATCACAATTTTCCTGTATCTCTGCTTTAGGTCAGCTTTCACTTGTGCCTGACTATGCTCACGTGAAAATAGGGGTATTTATCTCTATGTTAAAGTCGCTAGATAAATGCAAATGATTGATATTTTCCGTGAAGCCCTTTGAGATATATGATCAATACAACGAGTAGCTCTATAAATGCAATGATTTGCATGTTTTCAATGTTTTCGCATAATTATCTTGATTTTTCTGAATCAGAGTAGAGGGTTTAGTTTGTTGTGAAAAATTATTCCTGAAACAATGACAGCGCCCATTCCCCGTCTTGCAGCTTATCTTGTTGAAAAGTCTGGATCAGGGGCTCAGAGCGAGAAATAATGTCCTTTCCTGCAGCTAAACTGAAGAGGGAGTCACGTGGTGAGCAATCTGAGGCTCGAATGGAAAGGGGAGCCATTAAAATCTGCCTGGGGCTGTGGACTGCACCCAATATCATTGGAGCCTCTCACACTGCAGATGTGGAGGCTGCCTTTCAGGCAGGAGTCTGGTGCGGCGTGTAGCTACAATTAAAATCAACTTCTTTGCCAAAAGAAAAGGAAGGGCGGAGGGGCTTGTGGGAAGTAGATCAAAGACAGATTTGAAATGTATCGTTAGCCGTAAGATTGGCTCTGCTCTTGATCCAACCCCTGCAGCTGTGCACAACCCTCTTGTTAATGAGAATTCTTGACCCCTGGTTTTGTAAGTTAAACTTGTAATCTCAGCTAATGAACTGAACAAAACCAATTCCCCTTTTTAAAAAACTTCTTTACACTGTTTCGGTGCTTTCCCTATTTCCATTGTTGTCTGGGAATTCACGAGCACTGTCCCTGACCAGACATACAGGAAGCACCTTGATTGTTAAGAGCAAAAACACAATTATTTTTGTAGAGTGATATTTTTTTCCCCTTTTAGTTGCAGCCAGCTTTGTTCTCCAGCGTTTTTCTTCGCAGTGGTTTAGGGACAGACAGACAAATTGAGTTTTTAATAAACCTCGAACTGCAGCTGCAGCTTCCTGAGAGTCACGATTAGAAAGGGAGTTCTAGCTGTCCTTAGGTTATGTAGGAGCAAATTGCATTTGGTGCTAATTTATAAAATCTAATTTCTCTGTTTTGTGCGTTAAGAGTGATTTTCCATTAGTATTGGGAATGTTTTGCAATTTGTGTGGTTTCTAAACTGTGCATAATGTAAAATTCACCCATGGCTCATTGAGTGTGGAGATTGTGTGGGTTTGAACCCGGCAAACGCTATTTCAGGCACTGAGCACACTTTGTTGCAGCATTGAGGGAGTGCTGAGCTGTCGGAGGAGGCATCTTTCAGACAGGACAGTAATCCAAGGATCCATCTGCCGACAAGTAAACTGACTCTCACCTCCGTGCTGTATGTGGCATCTATTTGTCCACAATTTCTCTGCAGTTACAGTTACTGCGCTTCAATAAAGTATTCATTGACTGCAGAGGCTCTGGGCACATCCTGAGTGCATTAACAGTGCGTTATAACGGGAAGTTTGACTTTTTTAATCTCTGGAGGACTCGTGATTCCTTAATGGATCCAGAACCATTAAGACTTCAAGGTTCCAGGTTTGATCTCTGCTGGGTTAACTGATCGAGGATTTGGACTATAGTATGGGGAGCACCATTGTTCCATTCTACACTCCTTCCAGTTTGGGAGGGGAAATGTAGCCAGAATTGCTCCTGCTGATTACGACCTGTGGACCCTGCCTGTTGACCCATTACAGTGTTACAATAGGTCTGCTACAATAGGTCTGCTACAATAGGTCTGTTACAATAGGTCCGTACCTACATGTTCCAGGTGCAGATGCACTCTGCCTCAGATAGCGCAAGTGCTTTCCGATTAGCGGAAGAAAATAATGCAAGACGTAGTCCCATTTTATCTTAAACCTCTTCCAAGCAGCCATTTTTAATTTGAAAAAGCAGACCCACTGAGTCTGTGTGGATACCATCTGTACAACATGTTGTGACAAGAAAGGAACAAACCGTAGAATACAGATCGGCCATTTGGCCTGTCATGGCTGTGTTAGATCTTTGGCAGACCTATCCAATTAGTTCCTGATGGTAGGGCTTTGGACCCCAGGTGGATTGGCCATGGTAAATTGCCCTTTAGTGTCGAAAAGGTTAGGTGGGGGATTACTGTGTTACCGAGATTGGCTGGACGTGTTTGCTTAAGTAGGGTGTTCTTTCCAAGTGCCGGAGGAGACTCGATGGGCCGAATGGCCTCCTTTTGCACTATAGGGATTCTATGAATTAGTTTCTCCCCCGTTCTGTTAATTTAGTGTTTAAATGTGAATTTCTATCTAATACTTTTTGGTAAGGTTATATTGCAAAGCTACACACCCCAATAACTGTGTTATTTTCTGTAATGTTCCTTATGTAGCTGCTATGGGGTTGTATGGATTTTCAAAAGATAAAGTCAATAAATCCATATGCACCTGGAATTTCATTAAACTCTGAAGCATGGAAAGAGTGATAAAAGTAACAAAAGTGACAGGGCAAGCAGAGAAGAACTTGCTTCCATATAGGGCCTAGAAAACTTCCAGCTCACCCTCAGTACTGCGCTGGGGGTGTTAGCTTAGATTTTGTGTCTGCGTGTTCAATGGAGTAAGACTTGAATCCATCATATTGTGACTCGGTGCTGAAAGTGTTATCACTGAGCCACAGCAGAAGACGGACTTCCATTTACCCAGGAGTCTCGTCCTGTGTTGGGCAGGCACATTCTTTAAGCATGGTCCCCAGGCATTTTGGTACATAGTCAAGGCTGCTGCATTCTGCTGTGAAGGTGCAGTTTCCGCCACTTAATTTTGAACGAATGATTTGACTGGGGATGCAGCTCCAGACTGGTATAGGAGGTTAGCAAGATGCCGTCTATTCCTACTGTTCACTGCAATGCTCTGAATCAGTATTCGATGAGCCAGAGGGTCAGGTTGTCTGCCTGCCCACCTGTTTCCCCAGTCAGAGAGTAACGTAGAGGACTCGATCAATAGGGAGAGAGAATGCAGGAAACAGATTTCAACCCAAAGTGACAAATGAAATGAAAATCGCTTATTGTCACGAGTAGGCTTCAATGAAGTGACTGTGAAAAGCCCCTAGTCGCCACATTCCGGCGCCTGTTCGGGGAGGCTGGTACAGGAATTGAACCGTGCTGCTGGCCTGCCTTGGTCTGCTTTAAAAGCCAGCGATTTAGCCCAGTGAGCTAAACCAGCCCAAATTGAAATTAAACCAACTAAACCAAGCAAATTGAACGGAGCTGGCACAGGGCAAGAAACATTTCCAACCAGGTCAATAATATTGATTAAGCATCTTGATTTTAGGCTTAAATCCAATAATTAACCCTTTGAAAAATTAAAGATAATTTTGAATTAACACAATAGAACCTGAAAATGCCATATCACCATCCTGATGTGTGGTGTGGCTTCTGCAGCCACTTAGTGTGTCAGAGGGTGTTCATGTTGCAATGGACAGCAATAACACAGTTTTCCTTCTGCCACCTTCATTGATTGGCTATCTGTCAGTCTAATGTGTGGTGGTGGCAAGGATTTTCTGAGAAAACATCTGAAGGATCCTGTCAGCACCAAACTTTGTGAGCACTTTTGTAAGCATTGAGATGCTTCCAGCTTTTTTGGTTGAATTTCTTTGTGAATATGAAATTCTGACCCAGGAACAGCACGGTTTGGCCCCTGGCGGATTTCATCAGAGGTTGTTTGAGCAGAACCGAAGAAAGAAAGTTCCACAAAAATCTGAAATCAATGGATGAAGCTCCCAGTTTCTGGACAGGTTCATTTCTGGAGAAACCTACAATTTGAACAAACACTTTTCCTTGTACCTTGCAAGGTAGTGGACCCAGGGCACACGTCATTCCAGGGATATGGTATTGGAAAAGGACAACCGCCAGTGTTCGGCATTGACCTCGCCTCGCTATTCTCGGAATGGGGCTATCATAGAATTTACAGTGCAGAAGGAGGCCATTCGGCCCATCGAGTCTGCACCGGCTCTTGGAAAGAGCACCCTACCCAAGGTCAACACCTCCACACTATCCCCATAACCCAGTCACCCCACCCAACACTAAGGGCAATTTTGGACACTAAGGGCAATTTATCATGGCCAATCCACCTAACCTGCACATTTTTGGACTGTGGGAGGAAACCGGAGCACCCGGAGGAAACCCACGCACACACGGGGAGAACGTGCAGACTCCGCACAGACAGTCAGCCAAGCCGGAATCGAACCTGGGACCCTGGAGCTGTGAAGCAATTGTGCTATCCACAATGCTACCGAGCTGCCCTAGCGCTGTTGGGATTGGTGTTTATTGTCCATTTTGAGCTAATCTGTCCCATGCAGATCAGTGTGTGTAGGGTCAGCAGGTTTCCTTCTCGACAGGACATTAGTGAACCAGTTGGGTTTATATGACACTCCGCCAGCTTTATGGTTACTATTTTCTGAGAATAAATACCGACACCAGGTTTTTATTTCCCTATTTTAAACTGAATTCAGTTCTCAAATTCTCCTAGTGGGATTTGAACTTGCGCTGTCTGGATTGCTGGTCCTGATACCTAGGGCCAACCAACATCACTTGTATCATCAATGACCTTCCCTCGTGGCAATGGATGTGGAGAAGGCGTTCGACCAGGTGGAGTGGGACTATTTATGGGAGGTGCTGGGACGATTTGGGTTCGGTAGGGGCTTTATCGACTGGGTTACCAGGTCCCGGAGGCTAGTGTAAGGACGAATAGGATGACCTCGGACTATTTTAGACTGCACCGGGGAACAAGACAGGGATGCCTCCTCTCCCCACTGCTGTTTGTGTTAGCTATAGAGCCGCTGGCAATTGCTCTGAGAGCTTCAAGGGGCTGGAAGTGGGGGGGGGGGGGGTGGAACATCGGGGCTCTCTGTTCGCGGACGACCTGCTCTTGTATGTAGCAGATCCAGGGGTAGGGATGGGTGAAATCATGGCGATTTGGGGGGAATTTGGCCAGTTTTTGGGATATAAACTGAATATGACAAAGAGCGAGATGTTTGTAGTCCAGGCGAGGGGTCATGAGGGTCGGCTAGGGGAGCTACCGTTTAGGTTAGTGGGGGACAGTTTTAGGTACCTAGGGATACAAGTGGTACGTGACTGGGGCCGGTTACACAAGTTGAACTTGTCCCGGTTGGTTGAGCAGATGAGGGGCGGGTTTCAGAGATAGGATGCGCTACCGCTGTCGCTGGCTGGGAGGATGCAGACAGTTAAAATGACGGTCCTACCGAGATTTTTATTTGTATTTCAATGCCTCCCAATTTTCATCCCGTGGTCCTTTTTTAAGAGGGTTAACAAAATCATTCTGGACTTTGTCTCTGTGGGTAAGGCCCCGCGAGTGAAGAAGGTGATGCTCGAGAGGAATCGGGGGGGGGGGGGGGCTTGCCCGGCCAAATTTCAGTAATTATTACTGGGCGGCCAATATAGCCATGATAAGGAAGTGGGTGGTGAGGGCGGGGTCGGTTTGGGAGCGGATGGAGGCAGCTTCATGTAGGGGCACCAGTCTGGGGGCGTTGATAACGGCACCTCTGCCGTTCCCGCCGGTGAGGTACTCCGCCAGCCCCGTGGTGGTGGCGGACTTGAGGATCTGGGGTCAGTGGAGGAGGTACGCTGGAGCAGTGGGAGCATCGGTCTGGTCCCCAATATATGACAACCACCGGTTTGCCCCGGGGAGCTTGGATGGGGGGTTCAGAGAATGGCGAAGGGCGGGAATTGAGAGGATGGGGGACCTGTTTTTAAGAGGGGAGCTTCCCTAGCTTGAGGGCGCTGGAGAAGAAGTTTGGGTTGGCAAGGGGGAACGAATTTAGATATTTACAGGTGCAGGACGTCTTGCACAGGCAGGTATCATCCTTCCCACTGCTGCCACTATGGGGGATCCAGGATAGGGTAGTGTCTAGGGGATGGGTGGGAGAGGGAAGCGTCTCGGACATCTACAAGGAACTCATGGGGGCGGAGGAGACGCAGACTGAGGAGCTGAAGCGTAAGTGGGAGGAGGAGCTTGGGGGAGAGATGGAGGATGGCTTATGGGCGGACGCGTTGAGCAGAGTCAACACGACCGCTACATGCGCCAGGCTCAGCTTTATCCAATTCAAGGTGGTCCACCGGGCCCACATGACAGTGGCCCAGATGAGTACATTCTTTGGGGTAGAGGACAGGTGTGTAAAATGTGCGGGAGGACCGGCGAACCATGTCCACATGTTCTGGGCGTGTCCAAAACTTCGGGGATATTGGCAGGGGTTTGCGGACGCCATGTCCAGAGTATTGAAAACAAGGGTGGCAATGAGTCCAGAGGTGGCGATTTTTGGGGTATCGGAAGACCCGGGAATCCAGGAGGAGAAAGAAGCAGATGTTCTGGCCTTTGCTTCCCTGGTAGCCCGGAGACGGATACTGCTAGCTTGGAGGGACTCAAAGCCCTCGAAGCCGGAGACCTGGCTAACTGACATGGCGAGCTTTCTCAGCCTAGAGAAGATTAAGTTCGCCTTGAGAGGGTCACTGTTAGGGTTCGCCCGGAGGTGACAACCATTCATCGACTTCTTCGCGGAGAATTAATCGTCAGCAGAGGGGGGGATAGGGCAGCGTAGAATAGGGGGTCAAATAGGCGGATCTTGGCGAGATGGGAGTCGGTGTTTGCACTACGTTTATTGTTTTTTGTACATTGTTTTTATACTGTTGCTGTTGGTAATGCCAAAAATACCTCATTAACATTGTTTGTGAAAAAAAAAATCAATGACCTTCCCTCTATTATATAGTCAGAAGTGGGGATATTCACTGATAATTGCACAGTATTCAGTTCCATTCGCAATTCCTCAGATAATGAAGCAGTCTGTCCCCAGCAGCAAGATCTGCACAGTGCTGAGGCTTGGGTTGATGAGTAACATTCGTGCCATAAAAGTGTCAGGCAGTGAGCATCTCCAACTAGGAAGAGCCTAAACAATTCCCCTTTGCATTCAACCATTCTCAAATCCCCCATAATCAGTGTCTGGGGCAGTACCATTGACCAGAAATGTAACTGGACCAGCTATAGACATACTGTGGCTGCAAGAAGAGGTCAGAGGGTGGGAATTTGCAAACCTCTCAAAGAGTGTCCACAAAATCAAGGCACCAGCCAGGAGTATGATGGAATACTGTCCACCTGCCTAGTTGAGTGTTGCTCCAACAACGCTCAAAAATACTCCAGGTTTAAACTAATTTGGCAGGGGAATGGGAACCGGAGTTGTAGACCAGCAACCAAAGTAGCCGATATTCAGGATGCCAAAGCGTGCAGTGAGGCAGGGGGAAGGGAACACTGACAAAGGAGAGTACTTGCAGGCATGGAGATGGGTTGAAGTGTGTATACTTCAACGCAAGAAGCATCAGGAATAAGGTCGGTGAACTTAAGGCATGGATCGGTACTTGGGACTACGATGTGGTGGCCATCACGGAAACTTGGATAGAAGAGGGGCAGAAATGGTTGTTGGAGGTCCCTGGTTATAGATGTTTCAATAAGATTAGGGAGGGTGGTAAAAGAGGTGGGGGGTGGCATTGTTAATTAGAGATAGCATAACAGCTGCAGAAAGGCAGTTCGAGGAGGATCTGCCTACTGAGGCAGTATGGGTTGAAGTCAGAAATAGGAAAGGAGCAGTCACCTTGTTGGGAGTTTTCTGTTGGCCCCCCAATAGTAGCAGAGATGTGGAGGATCAGATTGGGAAACAGATTTTGGAAAGGTGCAGAAGTCACAGGGTAGTAGTCATGGGTGACTTCAACTTCCCAAACATTGAGTGGAAACTCGTTAGATCAAATAGTTTGGATGGGGTGGTGTTTGTGCAGTGTGTCCAGGAAGCTTTTCTAACACAGTATGTAGATTGTCCGACCAGAGGGGAGGCAATATTGGATTTGGTACTTGGTAATGAACCAGGGCAAGTGATAGATTTGTTAGTGGGGGAGCATTTTGGAGATAGTGACCACAATTCTGTGACTTTCACTTTAGTAATGGAGAGGGATAGGTGCGTGCAACAGGGCAAGGTTTACAATTGGGGGAAGGGTAAATACGATGCTGTCAAACAAGAACTGAAGTGCATAAGTTGGGAACATAGGCTGTCAGGGAAGGACACAAATGAAATGTAGAACTTGTTCAAGGAACAGATACTACGTGTCCTTGATATGTATGTCCCTGTCAGGCAGGGAAGAGATGGTCGAGTGAGGGAACCATGGTTGACAAGAGAGGTTAAATGTCTTGTTAAGAGGAAGAAGGAGACCTATGTAAGGCTGAGGAAACAAGGTTTAGACAGGGCGCTGGAGGGATTCCAGGTAACCAGGAGGGAACTGAAGAAAGGGATTAGGAGAGCTAAGAGAGGGCATAAAAAATCTTTGGCGGATAGGATCAAGGAAAACCCCAAGACCGTTTACACATATGTGAGAAATATGAGAATGACTGGAGCGAGGGTAGGTCCGATCAAGGACAGTAGTGGGAGATTGTGTATTGAATCTGAAGAGATAGAAGGGGTCTTGAACGAGTACTTTTCTTCAGTATTTACGAATGAGAGGGGCCATATTGTTGGAGAGGACAGTGTGAAACAGACTGGTAAGCTCGAGGAGATACTTGTTGGGAAGGAAGATGGAAGAGGATCCTGGGATTATATTCATTGGAGTTTAGGAGGTTGAGGGGAGATCTAATAGAAACTTACAAGATAATGAATGGCTTAGATAGGGTGGATGTAGGGAATTTTTTTCCATTAGCAGGGGAGACTAGGACCCGGGGGCACAGCCTTAGAATAAAAGGGAGTCACTTTAGAACAGAGATGAGGAGAAATTTCTTCAGCCAGAGAGTGGTGGGTCTGTGGAATTCATTGCCACAGAGGGCGGTGGAGGCCGGGACGTTGAGTGGCTTTAAGACAGAAGTTGATAAATTCTTGATTTCTCGAGGAATTAAGGGCTATGGAGGGAGAGCGGGTAAATGGAGTTGAAATCAGCCATGATTGAATGGTGGAGTGGACTCGATGGACCGAATGGTCTTACTTCCGCTCCTATGTCTTATGGTCTTATGTGTTGGGCATTTTGAAAAACTTGAGGATAGACAAGTCCCCCGGGCCTGACGGGATATATCCAAGGATTCTATGGGAAGCAAGAGATGAAATTGCAGAGCCGTTGGCAATGATCTTTTTGTCCTCACTGTCAACAGGGGTGGTATCAGGGGATTGGAGAGTGGCGAATGTCGTGACCCTGTTCAAAAAAGGGACGAGGGATAATCCTGGCAATTATAGGCCAGTTAGTCTTACTTCGGTGGTAGGCAAAGTAATGAAAAGGGTACTGAGGGATAGGATTTCTGAGCATCTGGAAAGACACTGCTTGATTAGGAATAGTCAGCACGGATTTGTGAGGGGTAGGTCTTGCCTCACAAGTCTTATTGAATTCTTTGAGGAGGTAACCAAGCATGTGGATGAAGGTAAAGCAGTGGATGTAGTGTACATGAATTTTAGTAAGGCATTTGATAAGGTTCCCCATGGTAGGCTTATGCAGAAAGTAAGGAGGCATGGGATAGTGGGAAATTTGGCCAGTTGGATAACGAACTGGCTAACCGATAGAAGTCAGAGAGTGGTGGTGGATGGCAAATATTCAGCCTGGAGCCCAGTTACCAGTGGCGTACCGCAGGGATCAGTTCTGGGTCCTCTGCTGTTTGTGATTTTCATTAATGATTTGGATGAGGGAGTTGAAGGGTGGGTTAGTAAATTTGCAGACGATACGAAGATTGGTGGCTGCAAAGAGACATAGATAGGATGCAGAGCTTGGCTGAGAAGTGGCAAGATGGAATTTAACACTGAAAAGTGTGAAGTTGGCCATTTTGGAAGGACAAATATGAATGCGGAATACAGGGTTAACGGTGATGCGACCATCAATTCACGTGAAACAAGAGTAGAAGTAAACTGTGGCTTTAATCAACTAGAACAGTGCCTGCCTGCGATTGGTCTGCTAGTGAGAGCCGCCTACAGGGCTACTGCTCTTTATACCTCCCCTCAAGGGGTGGAGCCAGGGGCGGAGCCCACAAGGGCACCAACATGATACATTACAGGTAATACCTTACAATGGTCCATAGGTGGAGCCCACATGGGCAACAGCGTGATACAGTTATATACGTGATGTGGAGATGCCGGCGTTGGACTGGGGTGAGCACAGTACGAAGTCTTACAACACCAGGTTAAAGTCCAACAGGTTTGTTTCGATGTCACTAGCTTTCGGAGCGCTGCTCCTTCCTCAGGTGAATGAAGAGGTCTGTTCCAGAAACACATATATAGGCAAATTCAAAGACGCCAGACAATGCTTGGAATGTGAGCATTAGCAGGTGATTAAAGCTTTACAGATCCAGAGATGGGGTAACCCCAGGTTAAAGAGGTGTGAATTGTGTCAAGCCAGGACAGTTGGTAGGATTTTGCAGGCCAGATGGTGGGGGATGAATGTAACGCGACATGAATCCCAGGTCCCGGTTGAGGCCGCACTCATGTGTGCGGAACTTGGCTATAAGCTTCTGCTCAGGGATTCTGCGTTGTCGCGCGTCCAGAAGGCCGCCTTGGAGAATGCTTACCTGGAGATCAGAGACTGAATGCCCTTGACTGCTGAAGTGTTCCCCGACTGGAAGGGAACATTCCAGCCTGACGATTGTCGCGCGATGTCCGTTCATTCGTTGTCGCAGCGCCTGCATGGTCTCGCCAATGTACCACGCTTCGGGACATCCTTTCCTGCAGCGTATGATGTAGACAACGTTGGCCGAGTCGCACGAGTATGTACCGCGTACCTGATGGGTGGTGTTCTCACGTGTAATAGTGGTATCCACGTCGATGATCTGGCACGTCTTGCAGAGATTGCAATAGCAGGGTTGTGTGGTGTCGTGGTGCGGCCTCAACCCATGAGTGCGGCCTATACCGGGACCTGTGATTCATGTCGCATTACATTCATCCCCCACCATCTGGCCTGCGAAATCCTACCAACTGTCCTGGCTTGAGACAATTCACACCTCTTTAACCTGGGGTTACCCCATCTCTGGATCTGTAAAGATTTAATCACCTGCTAATGCTCGCATTCCAAGCATTGTCTGGCGTCTTTGAATTTGTCTATATATGTGTTTCTGGAACATACCTCTTCATTCACCTGAGGAAGGAGCAGCGCTCTGAAAGCTAGTGACATCGAAACAAACCTGTTGGACTTTAACCTGGTGTTGTAAGACTTTGTACAGTTATATACATGGTGAATGGTTACTGTAATTCATTCACCACATTCACCCCCTGTTAAAAAAATGAAGTTTGCCGGGGGTGAAGGGTTCATAAGTTCAACCTGTCCGGCGCACGGATTGTGCGCTGTGATCGCCGAAGCTCTGGTATCGCCGCTGGCCCAGGTGTCGAACTCATCCATGCGGGCAGGTTGCCGGTGCGGGCACAGACGTGGACTCCAGGAGCCTGTCTTCTGGGGCTTCATTCCTGTGGGTCGGTGAAGGGGAAATGGAGAGCGGGAGGGGGTGCTGGTGCCATGTAGGGGCGGGGGCGCTGGTCAGTGTAGGTTGGGCGGATTAAGTTGGGGTGTCGGTGGTAGTGGAACCTGCAGGTGCCAGGTCCCGGGGGGAAACCGTATCCTGTTGGCTGTCGGGGTGTTCTATGTATGCGTACTGGGGGTTGGTGTGTAGGAGCTGGACCCTCTCGACCAGGGGGTCGGACTTATGGCTCCTGACGTGTTTGCGGAGCAGGTTGGGCCCTGGTGTCTTCAGCCAGGACGGAAGCGAGGCCCCGGAGGTGGATTTCCTGGGGAAAACAAACAGGCGGTCATGAGGGGTCTCGTTCGTGGCCGTGCAAAGGAGGGACCTAATAGAGTGGAGTGCCTCGGGGAGGACCTCCTGCCAGTGGGGAACTGGGAGATTCCTGGACCGCAGGGCCAGGAGGACGGTCTTCCAGACTGTTGCGTTTTCCCTCTCCACCTGCCCGCTTCCCTGGGGGTTATAACTGGTAGTCCTGCTCGAGGCAATGCCCTTACCGAGCAGGTACTGATGCAGTTCGTCGCTCATGAACGACGAGCCCCGGTCACTGTGAACGTACGTGGGGAAACCAAACGGGGTGAAGACACTATGTGGGGCTTTAATGACGCTGGCCGCGGTCATGTCGGGGCAAGGGATTGCAAAGGGAAAGCGGGAGAACTCGTCAATGATGTTGAGGAAATATGTGTTGCGGTTGGTGGAGGGGAGGGGCCCTTTGAAATCGATACTGAGGCGCTCAAAGGGCCGGGATGCCTTTACCGGTCAATAGAAGTGCGGCTTGCACTCCGCACAGATCGGGCAGTCCCTGGTCGTGGCTCTGACCTCCTCGGTGGAGTAGGGCAGGTTGCGGGCTTTGATGTAGTGGAGAAGCCGGGTGACCCCCGGGTGGCAGAGGTAATTGTGGAAAACCCGTAGTCGGTCATCTTGCGCGCTGGCGCATGTGCCGCGGGACAGGGCATCTGGGGGCTCCTTGAGCCTCCCAGGACGATATACAGTATCATAGTTATAGATGGAGAGTTCGATCCTCCACCTCAAGATCTTATCATTCTTGATCTTGCCCCGCTGGGTATTATCGAACATGAAGGCTACCAGTCGTTGGTCGGTGACGAGGGTAAACCTCCTACCAGCGAGGTAGTGCCTCCAGTGCCGCACGGCTTCCACAATGGCATGGGCTTCTTTTTCGACCAAGGGGTGTCGAATTTCGGAGGAGGTGAGGGTTCGTGAAAAAAATGCTACTGCCTACCTGGTTGAGGGTAGCGGCGAGAGCGACCTCTGAGGCGTCGCTCTCCACCTGGAAGGGGACGGACTCGTCCACCGCGCGCATCGCAGCCTTGGCGATATCCGCCTTGATGCAGCTGAAGGCTTGCCGGTTCTCAGCCGCCAGTGGGAATATGGTGGCCTTGATTAGTGGGCTTTGTCCGCATAGGTGGGGACCCACTGGGCGTAATATGAAAAGAACCCGAGGCACCTTTTCAGGGCCTTGGGGCAGTGGGGAAGGGGGAGTTGCAGGAGGGGGCGCATGTGGTCAGGGTAGGGTCCTAAAACCCTGTTTTCCACGACGTAGCCGAGGATGGCTACTCTGGTTGTGCAGAAAATGCATTTCTCCTTGTTGTAAGTGAGGTTAGGGGTTCAGGTGGTTTGGAGAAATCTCTGGAGGTTGGCATCGTGGTCCTGCTGATCATGGCCGCAGATGGTGACTTTGTCCAAGTACGGAAATGTGGCCTGCAGCCCGTACTGGTCCACCATTCGGTCCATCGTTCTTTGGAACACCGAGACCCCGTTTGTGATGCCGAAGGGGACCTGGAGGAAGTGGAAGATACGGCCGTCTGCCTCAAAGGCCGTGTATTGGCGGTCCCCCGGGCGGATTGGGAGCTGGTGGTGCGCAGACCTCAGATCCACTGTGGAGAACACCCGGTAGTGTGCGATCTGGTTAATCATGTCTGCGATCCGGGGATGGGGGTACGCATCGAGGTGCGTGTACCGGTTTGGCTGTAATCTACAACCATCCGGTTCTTATCCCCGGTCCTGACGACCACCACCTGAGCTCTCCAGGGGCCATTGCTGGCCTCGATGATTCCCTCCCACAAGAGTCGCTGGACCTCGGACCTGATAAAAGTCCTGTCCTGGATGCTGTACCGCCTGCTTCTGGTGGCGACTGGTTTACAGTCAGCGGTGAAATTTGCGAAGAGCGGGGGAGGGTCGACTTTTAGGGTCGCGGGGCTACATACGGTGAGTGGGGGTAGGGGCCCGCCGAACTTCAGAGTTAGGCTCCTGAGGTTACACTGGAAGTCCAGTCCCAACAAGAGAGGAGCGTGGAGGTCGGGGAGCACATATAACTTAGAATTGGCGTACTCGGCACCCTGTATTGCGAGAGTTGCGGTAGTGCACCCCCGGATCTGCACCGAGTGCGACCCAGAAACGAGGGAGATGGTTTGATGCGCCGGGAAGATTGGGAACGAGCAGCGTCTTACCATGTCTGGATGAATGAAGCTCTCCGTGCTCCCGGAGTCGAACAGGCAGGGCGTTTCGTGTCCATTTACCCGGACAGTCATCATGGAGCTCCGGAGGTGTTTGGGTCGCGACTGGTCAAGGGTGACCGCGCTGAGTTGCGGATAGCCGGCGTGGTCGGAGGTGCTGGGGTGGTCCCAAGATGGCTGCCCCCGTCGGTCGAACGTGTCGGATGGCGTTGCAGATGGCGGCCCCCATCGGTCGCACGTGTCGGGCGGTGAGGAATATTGGCGTCCAAAATGGCGGCCCCCGTGAGTCGCACGTGGCAGGCCGCGTGGGCGAGGATGGCCAAGATAGCGGCCCCCGTGAGTCGCCCACGTTGTGCGGACTTGAAGATGGCTGCCCCCACGGACAACACGAGGCCGATGATGCGTCCGGGGGGGCGGAGCCGGCAGGCAAAGCTGCTACACTGCGGGATCGGCAGGCCTGTGAGTCTGAGGGTCGGGCCTGCGATTTTGAGGGTTTGGACCTGGCCAGGCAAATGTTAGCAAAATGTCCTTTTCTTCCGCAGCCGCTGCTGTTCGCGCTCCGGGCTAGGCAGCGCTGCCTGGGGTGCTGATGCTGGCCGCAGAAATAGCAGGGTAGCCCCCCATGGTGCGCGGGCAGCCGCGCGGTACAGGCCTGGGATACGCTTTGGTCGGGGGTCCACGAGGGGGGTCGCGTGATCAGACAGGAACGCGTTGAGGCTTTGGAATCCTACTTCTAGAGGTGAGGCTAACTTTACCGTCTCTTCCAGGTCTAGGGCACCTTTCTCGAGTAGGCGCTGTCTCACGCAGTTGGACCTGATTCGAGCCACGTAGGCGTCCCGGACGGCGAGGTCATTATGTTGAGTGGCCTTAACGGTGGCCGTAACGGCCTGGTAGTTGCAACTTCACGCAAGGACTTTGAGGTCGTGTAGGTACTCTTCCAGCGATTCCCCGGGGCATTGGCGGCGAGTAGTGAGGAGATGCCGCACGTTTATTCGTTCACGGGCCTTACGTAGAGGCGCTCTAGCATCGCAAGGGCATATTCGTAAGTAGAGGCTTCCTCAAGTTGCACAGAGATTCGATGGCTCACCCAGGCGTGGAGGAGGCTCAGCTTCTGATCGTGGAGATGGAGGGCAAGGAGGAGGCGGCGAGGTAGGCCTTGAAACAGCGGAGCCGGTGTGAAAAAATCCCTTTGGCCTCCGTGGCCTGCGGGTCGAGTTCCAGCCGGTCAGGTTTGAGAGCCGATTCCATAGTGGCGTTGTAGTCGATTAAATTGATGCGATCATCAATTCATGTGAAACCAAGAGTAGAAGTAAACTGTGGCTTTAATCAACTAGAACAGTGTCTGCCTGCGACTGGTCTGCTAGTGAGAGACGCCTACAGGGCTACTGCTCTTTACACCTCCCCTCAAGGGGTGGAGCCAGGGGCGGAGCCCACAAGGCACCAACATAATACATGACAGGTAATACCTTACAATGGTCCATAGGTGGAGCCCACATGGGCAACAGCGTGATACAGTTATATACATGGTGAATGGTTACTGCAATACGTTCACCACAAATGGTAGGGCTCTTGGCAATGTGGAGGAGCAGAGATGGGCTCTATGTTCATAGATCTTTGAAAGTTGCCACTCAAGTGGATAGAGCTGTGAAGAAGGTCTATGGTGTGCTAGGTTTATTAGCAGAGGGACTGAATTTAAGAACCGTGAGGTGATGATGCAGCTGTACAAAACCTTGGTAAGGCCACATTTGGAGTACTGTGTACAGTTCTGGTCGCCTCATTTTAGGAAGGATGTGGAAGCTTTGGAAAAGGTGCAAAGGAGATTTACCAGGATGTTGCCTGGAGTGGAGAGTAGATCTTACGAGGAAAGGTTGAGGGTGCTAGGCCTTTTCTCATTAGAACGGAGAAGGATGAGGGGCGACTTGACAGAGGTTTATAAGATGATTAGGGGAATAGATTGAGTAGACAGTCAGGGACTTTTTCCCCGGGTGGAACAAACCATTACAAGGGGACATAAATTTAAGGTGAATGGTGGAAGATATAGGGGGGGATGTCAGAGGTAGGTTCTTTACCCAGAGAGTAGTGGGGGCATGGAATGCACTGCCTGTGGAAGTAGTTGAGTCGGAAACATTAGGGACCTTCAAGCGGCTACTGGATAGGTACGTGGATTACGGTAGAATGATATAGTGTAGATTAATTTGTTCTTAAGGGCAGCACGGTAGCATTGTCGATAGCACAATTGCTTCACAGCTCCAGGGTCCCAGGTTCAATTCCGGCTTGGGTCACTGTCTGTGCGGAGTCTGCACATCCTCCCCGTGAGTGCGTGGGTTTCCTCCCACAGTCCAAAGATGTGCAGGTTTAGGTGGATTGCCATGATAAATTGCCCTTAGTGTCCAAAATTGCCCTTAGTGTTGGGTGGGGTTACTGGGTTTGGGGATAGGGTGGAGGTGTTGACCTTGGGTAGGGTGCTCTTTCCAAGAGCTGGTGCAGACTCGATGGGCCGAATGGCCTCCTTCTGCACTGTAAATTCTATGATAAACTATGATTAATCTATGACAAAGGTTCAGCACAACATCGTGGGCCGAAGGGCCTGTTCTGTGCTGTATTTTTCTATGTTCTATCATCCAGGGAACAAAAACCCAATTAATTGGCACCCCCTCCACCACCATCTTAAAGATTCACTCCTCCCATCATTGGAACACAGAAGCTGCAATGTATACCCCATCTCCAAGGTCCACTATACCACCGCCCAAGGCTTATTCCATAGCACCTCTCAAACTCATGGGGCACGATCAAACCAAATTGCAACAGAATCCCGTGTCGAGCATGTTTAGCCGGGTGTTTCCTGGCTTAGCACCGGGAAACACCACACGATCTAATGGGAATTTGTTGCAATCTGGGACATCAGCAGGGAATGCCCCACCGAGGCAGCACTTAGTCCCGTTTCCTGCACTGAGGAGCTCCGCATGCCATTTAAAAATGGCGTCCCGATCTCTCGACCTCTCCTCCCACCAACGAAACCCCCAGATCCACCCAACCCACCTATAAGGGAGTCCTCAGCCCCCCCCCCCCCCCCCCCCCGCACCCACTTCACATAGGCACCCCCAGTGTGGGAAAAATGCTAGCCTGGCACCCTGGCAGTGCCACCTGGGCAGTGCCTAATTGGCACCCCAGTGGCAGTGCCAGGCTGGCAGTGCTAAGATGCCCAGGTTGTACCAGCAGTGCAAGGTGCCACCCTGCCAGAGGGCAACCACCTGAGGCCTCCGATCCCCTGGTAGACCCCCTCATGTGCTGTTGTGTCTGGTCCCCGTGTGTGGAGACCAGCACTGAACGTCGCTCGCCTGAGGCCTCTGAGGCAAAGGGGCTCGATCCCAGCGTCTCGGCAGATCAGGCGAACTGCCTTTTCGAGTGAGACTAGCTGCCTCACACGAATATGCAGATGTGCAGAATACTGATCCCATCCACAATGGGCGGGATTCAGATCATGACGTCTCACGAGATCTCGTTAGATCTCCCGGCATCTACGGGCTGCGCCATGCTCCCGTTCGGGTGTAACGCGGCCGGAAGATCATGCCCATGATCTCTACTGCCTAGAACGACAAAGGTAACCGGCTTGTGGGAAAACCACCAGCCACTGCCTGGGAGGGTGGGAGAGGCGGGTCTGGAACGCGCTGCCTGGGAGGGTGGGAGAGGCGGGTCTGGAACGCGCTGCCTGGGAGGGTGGGAGAGGCGGGTCTGGAACGCGCTGCCTGGGAGGGTGGGAGAGGCGGGTCTGGAACACGCTGCCTGGGAGGGTGGGAGAGGCGGGTCTGGAATGCGCTGCCTGGGAGGGTGGGAGAGGCGGGTCTGGAACACGCTGCCTGGGAGGGTGGGAGAGGCGGGTTGCCTCACATCCTTTAAAAAGTACCTGGATGAGCACTTGGCAGGTCTTAACAATCTGAGACTATGGGCTAACAAAGTGTTGGAAAATGGGATTAGGATTGGCAGATCAGGTGCCTTTCATACAGCGGTGCAGACTGGATGGGCCGGAGGGACTTTTCTGCACTGTATTTTTCTGTGAATCTGAATCGATCTGAATGTGAATCTGAAGCACATGCTCCCCTCCAAATCAAACACTCTCCTGACTTGGAACCATAGCGCCATTCCTTTATCGCCACTGGGTGAAAACTTGGGAACTTCCTTCCTGACAGCACAATGGGTGTATCTACACCATGTGGACTGCTGTGGTACCAGTAGACAGCTCACCACAACCGTCTTGGGGGCATTTAGGAATTGTCAATAAATGCCGCTCTTGCCAGCAACATTTACATCTCTTGAACAAATAAATAAAACATACTAATTAATAGTACAATCCCCTGTGAGACGCAAAAAAATCAAGGCAAACAAAACAGACCAATTTTGGGTAATAAAAACAAAGAACAAAGAACAAAGAAAAGTACAGCACAGGAACAGGCCCTTCGGCCCTCCAAGCCTGCGCCGACCATACTGCCCGACTAAACTACAATCTTCTAAAAGATGTGCTGGGAATACTCAAGTCTAACAGCATCTAGTTCAGAGAGAAACAAAGTGAATGTTTTGAGTCGAATGTGACTTTTTTTCAGTTCGGGTAAACTGCTAAAAATCCCTCTCTCTTAATCCCTCAAGCAATTAGACACCAGTAACCTACAAATCCTCCTGATAACCTCCGGCCTCTGATATCGACAAATGTCCTCTCGATAACATTTTTCAAATTTCTTTTTATATTTAGAGTACCAAATTCTTTTCTTTTCCAATTAAGGGGCAATTTAGCGTGGCCAATCCACCCACCCTGCACATCTTTGGGTTGTGGGGGCGAGACCCACGCAGACACGGCCTCTCGACAACTTAATGCAGAGATTAACTGGGAGTAACCGCAAAGTGCGATAAAATAACACTTGAATTTACAATGCACTCACCACAAAGTGCTTTCTATAATTAAATGCCTCTTTCGGAATCTGAACGACTCCCATTCAAAGATTGCAAGATCTATATGCCCTGTGTATGTCAATAATTTATTTCACGAGGCGATGATTCTGAAAATCAAAATACTTCCTAACATTTACCCTGTGTGCCTCAAGTCCTATCACCCATTTCCATCTCAACGAATCTATCTATGTGGACATACTTCTTCATTTTATAATCCTCAATCATTACCCCTCTAAATCTAAGTTTCACTAAAAAAAATCCAACTCTTGAAATCTATTCTGATAAGTACATACCCCAAGGCTGGATTTAATTTTTCTCACTCTTTAACTTTCTCCAGGGGCTTGCTATTAATCAGGTGTAGGGTAACCAATAGTGGGGACTGCTCCAAGTGCGACAATACAAACGGCTACATGAATCAAAACGTAGTATTCTTAGTTTTAGGTGCTGGAGTCCAGTGTTTTTCCAAACTTTTTTGCCTGAGACCCAATTTTACCAACTGGCCATCCTTCGCGACCCACACCGGCCGACCTTCGCGACCCACACCGGCCGACCTTCGCGACCCACACCGGCCGACCTTCGCGACCCACGCCGGCCGACCTTCGCGACCCACGCCGGCCGACCTTCGCGACCCACGCCGGCCAACCTTCGCGACCCACGCCGACCGACCTTCGTGACCCACGCCGGCCGAACTTCATGACCCGATATTTTCTCTTACCTTTAATGTGACAGGTGAGCCTGCTTGGTCCT
Organism: Scyliorhinus torazame; assembly: GCF_047496885.1. Lineage (NCBI taxonomy): Eukaryota > Metazoa > Chordata > Chondrichthyes > Carcharhiniformes > Scyliorhinidae > Scyliorhinus > Scyliorhinus torazame. The sequence continues at coordinate 6,271,364 of NC_092716.1, read as the reverse complement.
CACGATCCCACTTGCATTGTTACATTCCTGTAAATGACTTCAGCTGGTGATTTAAGATCTCACTGCATTTGTTGAAAATAATAATAATGAAGAGGTTTGTCCTCGAACTCGCCATCCTTAGTCGTAAAATGTAATTGAAGTTTTGAGAGTTTTAAACTTTCATTTGCCAGTGCTTCCCTGCGTATAACATACACGGGCTTCACATCCTGATTTACATTGGCACAATTAACAAAGCCATACCTCAAGTAATCATCTTTATGCTACTTTGTTCCCGTTTTCAGCTTCTTCATGGGTTGTTCACCAGAGGCCCTGGTGTTCACACCAGCACTGCTGACAGATGCAAAATGGAGGGATCTCTCTCGCTTAGAACATGTGACCTCTCTGCTGCTGCTCCAGGCAGCAAGATTTCAACGATTTAAAAACCAAATTTGCTCCTGGGTCAGGGTGCTGAAGTCAGGAGGAGGCGTTCTGCTCCGTGGGCTCAGGGCCTGTGCGTTGCTGAGGGGGCACGCATGCACGGATCGGCCGGCACCCTGAAAGCCAGTCGCGGCCGGCATTTTTAAAAGCTGGTCACGGCGTTGGGCACTTCTTTGCACGATGGGGAACGCCGTGATGTACGGCCCCGCGGGTGGGTCACGACCCTGGGTTTGAAAATGACTGCAGTAGTCTTAGCGAAACACCTTTATGGTAGCCAAATGGCCTCATCACACTGTTGGTGGACATATTTTGATTTGTCGATTATGACACTCCAACCCTTCCATTGCTATTTAACCCTCAGCAGGGTGAGCTTGCATGGTGGAAATGTGTCTGGAGTTTCCCACATCCAAATGCAACTGTAACAACTTGCATCACGGGAGCAATTGTTATCAGATCACTGTAAGGGGCGTGCGGCACGGTAGTTAGCACTGCTGCTTCGCGGCGCTGAGGAACAGGTTTGATCCCAGCCCCCAGGTCACTGTCAGTGTGACTGTCGGTCAAATGCTGCCTTGATGTCAAGGGAAGTCACTCTGACCCCACCTCTGGATGTAAGCTCTTTTGCCAAGTTTGAACCAAGGCTGTAATGGGGTCAGGAGCTGAGTAACCCTGGCAGAATCCTGTTCAGTCCAAACACTGAAACCCAGCCGGCCTCTACATGGATAGGGTTAAACTTCATCTCCAAGTAGCTGAGGGGAAAGTCAAAGACAACGTGAGAGACCCAGCCGAGGACTCGCTCCGAGGCATCCCAGAAGAAAAAAAGAAGGAAGAAAGAGCAAAAACCATCAGAACTAATCGCTTGGACAACAGGGAAACGGAATCCAACCCAAACCTCACATTTCTCAGGCACTTGCCAGTCAACAAGCGGGCATCTTACCCACTGGAGCTCCCAAAACTGGCCCCCTGGACAATAAAAGCTCAGACCCTACCCATCAGACCACTCGTGGTTCAAGACTGCCAATTGGGAAGGAAACGCCGCCGATCCTCCTCCCTCAACCTCCACGAGCTCTCTCCATACCTCCAGGTTGGACCAGAACCGTGGTCAGCACCACGCTCACCCAGATGGGAAGAAATAAGAGACTCCCAGTGAGTGGGCAGCCAATTTGTGGCATACGCTGCATTGCCAAGGTCACCCCCCCCCCCCCCCATCCTCAACCACAGATACTGACCATACTTCAGTCTGTTCTAATAACAGACAAGACATTTATCTCCAACAGCAGCGAAAAACAGATAGAGAGAGAGAGCCATGTGAAGAGAAAAGACAAACTCAACCCGAAGGAGGAGTCAGACAGAACCCAGTCCTCCCCAGAATAACTAAAAGTCTGTCTGGGCTGATGGTGGATAAAATCACAGATTCTTAGATTCAAATCAAAAAGAAAAACCCCCCAAAATGGTTTAGTTCTAACGGGAGGACCATCCTCAATCACAGCGAGGACAAACTAACCGTACCAACCCCAACCTTCCCCCTCCTACCAATCCAAACCTTCCCCCGCTACTAACCCAAACTTCCCCCCCCCACCAACCCCAACCTTCCCCCCCTACCAACCCAAACTTCCCCCCCCTACCAACCCCAACCTTCCCCCCCCCTACCAACCCAAACTTCCCCCCCCTACCAACCCAAACTTCCCCCCCCTACCAACCCAAACTTCCCCCCCCTACCAACCCCAACCTTCCCCCCCTACTAACCCCAACCTTCCCCCCCCTACTAACCCCAACCTTACCCCCCCTACCAACCCAACCTTCCCCCCCCTACTAACCCCAACCTTCCCCCCCCTACTAACCCCAACCTTACCCCCCCTACCAATCCAAACTTCCCCCCCCACCAACCCCAACCTTCCCCCCCCCCACCAACCCCAACCTCCCCCCCTACCAATCCAAACTTCCCCCCCCACCAACCCCAACCTTCCCCCCCCTACCAACCCCAACATTCCACCCCTACTAACCCCAACCTTCCCCCTACTAACCCCAACCTTACCCCCCCTACCAACCCCAACCTTCCCCCCCCTACTAACCCCAACCTTCCCCCCCCTACCAACCCAAACTTCCCCCCCCTACCAACCCCAACCTCCCCCCCCTACCAACCCCAACCTTCCCCCGCCTACCAACCCCAACCTCCCCCCCCCCCCCACCAACCCCAACCTTCCCCCCTACTAACCCCAACCTTACCCCCCCACCAACCCAAACTTCCCCCCCTACCAACCCCAACCTTCCCCCCCCCCCACTACCAACCCCAACCTTCCCCCCTACTAACCCCAACCTTCCCCCCCCCCCACTAACCCCAACCTTCCGACCCTACCAACCCCAACCTTCCCCCCCCTACCAACCCCAACCTTCCCCCCTACCAACCCTAACCTTCCCCCCCCTACCAACCCCAACCTTCCCCCCCCCCCACCAACCCCAACCTTCCACCCCCCTACCGGCCCCAATCTTCACCCCCTACTAACCCCAACCACCCCCCTCCCCCCCCCACCAACCCCAACCTTCCCCCCCCCTACCAACCCCAACCTTCCCCCCCCCTACCAACCCCAACCTTCCCCCCCCACTAACCCCAACCTTCTCCCCCTACCAACCCCAACCTTCCCCCCCCTACCAACCCCAACCTCCCCCCCCCCCCACCAACCTCAACCTTCCCCCCCCTACCGGCCCCAATCTTCACCCCCTACTAACCACAATCTCCCCCCCCCACCAACCCCAACCTTCCCCCCCTACCAACCCCAACCTTCCCCCACCTACTAACCCCAACCTTCTCTCCCTACCAACTCCAACCTTCCCCCCCCACTAACCCCAACCTTCTCCCCCTACCAACTCCAACCTCCCCCCCCACCAACCCCTACCTTCCCCCCCCTACTAACCCCAACCTTCTCCCCCTACCAACCCCAACCTTCCCCCCCTACTAACCCCAACCTTCTCCCCCTACCAACCCCAACCTTCCCCCCCTACCAACCCCAACCTTCCCCCCCGCTACCAACCCCAACCTTCCCCCCCCACCAACCCCAATCTTTCCCAGCCCTACTAACCCCAACCTTCCACCCCTACCAACCCCAACCTTCCCCCCCTACTAACCCCAATCTTCCCCCTCTACTAACCTCAATCTTCCCCCCTACCAACCCCAACCTTCCACCCCTACCAACCCCAATCTTGCACCCCTACTAACCCCAATCTTCCCCCCCTACTAACCCCAATCTTCCCCCCCCTACCAACCCCAACCTTCCACCCCTACCAATCCCAACCTTCCCCCCCTACCAACCCCAATCTTCCCCCCCCACAGGATACAATGTGCCCCCGGCCTTGAAGAGAGGATACAATGTGCTTCCGGCCTTGTAGACAGGATACAATGTGCCCCAGGCCTTGTAGACAGGATACAATGTGCCCCAGGCCTTGTAGACAGGATACAATGTACCCCCGGCCTTGTAGACCGGATACAATGTGCCCCTGGTTTGTAGACAGGATACAATGTGCCCCCGGCCTTGTAGACCGGATACAATGTGCCCCTGGCCTTGTAGACAGGATACAATGTGCCCCCATCCTTGAAGACTGGATACAATGTGCCCCCGGCCTTGTAGACAGGTTACAATGTGCCCCCGGCCTTGAAGACCGGACACAATGTGCCCCCGGCCTTGTAGACAGGATACAATGTGCCCCCGGCCTTGTAGACAGGATACAATGTGCCCCCGGCCTTGAAGACAGGATACAATGTGCATCCGGCCTTGTAGACAGGATACAATGTGCCCCCGGCCTTGTAGACAGGATACAATGTGCCCCTGGCCTTGTAGACAGGATACAATGTGCCTCCGTCCTTGTAGACAGGATACAATGCCTCCGGCCTTGTAGACAGGTTACAATGTGCCCCCGGCCTTGTAAACAGGTAAAAATATGCCCCCGGCTTTGTAGACAGGATACAATGTGCCCCCGGCCTTGGAGACCGGATACAATGTGCCCCGGGCCTTGGAGACCGGATACAATGTGCCCCGGGTCTTGTAGACATGTTGCAATGTGCCCCCGGCCTTGTAGACAGGGTACAATGTGCCCCCTGTCTTGTAGACAGGATACAATGTGCCCCCTGTCTTGTAGACAGGATACAATGTGCCCCCTGTCTTGTAGACAGGATACAATGTGCCCCCTGTCTTGTAGACAGGATACAATGTGCCTTCGGCCTTGTAGACAGGATACAATGCCCCCGGCCTTGTAGACAGGTTATAATGCCCCCGGCCTTGTAGACAGGATACAATGTGCCCCCGGCCTTGTAGACAGGATACAATGTGTCCCCAGCCTTGTAGGCAGGATACAATGCCCCCGGCCTTGTAGACAGGATACAATGCCCCCGGCCTTGTAGACAGGTTACAATGCCCCCGGCCTTGTAGACAGGATACAATGCCCCCGGCCTTGTAGACAGGATACAATGTGCCCCCGGCCTTGTAGACAGGATACAATGCCCCCGGCCTTGTAGACAGGATACAATGTGCCCCCGGCCTTGTAGACAGGATACAATGTGCCCCCTCTCTTGTAGACAGGATACAATGTGCCCCCTGTCTTGTAGACAGGATACAGTGTGCCCCCAGCATTGTATACAGGATACAGTGTGCACCCGGCCTTGCAGACAGGATACAATGTGCCCCCGGCCTTGTAGACAGGATACAATGTGCCCCCGGCCTTGTAGACAGGATACAATGTGCCTCCGGCCTTGTAGACAGGATACAATGTGCCCCCGGCCTTGTAGACAGGATACAATGTGCCTCCGGCCTTGTAGACAAGATACAATGTGCCCCCGGCTTTGTAGGCAGGATACAATGTGCCCCCGGCTTTGTCTACAGGATACAATGTGCCCGCTATCTTTTAGACAGGATACAATGTGCCTCCGGCCTTGTAGACAGGATACAATCTACCCCCGGCTTTGTAGACAGGATACAATGTGCCCCCTGTCTTGTAGACAGGATACAATGACCCCGGCCCCGTAGACAGGATACAATATGCCTTCGGCCTTGTAGACAGGATACAATGCCCCCGGCCTAATAGACAGGATACAATGTTCCCCTCCGGCTTTGTAGACAGGATACAATGTGCCCCCTGTCTTGTAGACAGGATACAATGTGCCGTTGGCCTTGTAGACAGGATACAATTCCCCTGGCCTTGTAGACAGGTTACTATGCCCCCGGCCTTGTACACAGGATACAATGCCCCCGGCCTTGTAGACAGGTTACAATGCCCCCGGCCTTGTAGGCAGGATACAATGCCCCGGCCTTGTAGACAGGATACAATGCCCCCGGCCTTGTAGACAGGTTACAATGCCCCCGGCCTTGTAGACAGGATACAATGTGCCCCCGGCCTTGTAGACAGGATACAATCTACCCCCGGCTTTGTAGACAGGATACAATGTGCCCCCTGTCTTGTAGACAGGATACAATGTGCCTTCGGCCTTGTAGACAGGATACAATGCCCCCGGCCTTGTAGACAGGTTATAATGCCCCCGGCCTTGTAGACAGGATACAATGCCCCCGGCCTTGCAGACAGGTTACAATGCCCCCGGCCTTGTAGACAGGATTTAATGCCCCCGGCCTTGTAGACAGGATACAATGTGCCCCCGGCCTTGTAGACAGGATACAATGTGCCCCCGGCCTTGTAGACAGGATACAATGTGCCCCCTCTCTTGTAGACAGGATACAATGTGCCCCCTGTCTTGTAGACAGGATACAGTGTGCCCCCAGCGTTGTAGACAGGATACAGTGTGCACCCGGCCTTGCAGACAGGATACAATGTGCCCCCGGCCTTGTAGACAGGATACAATGTGCCTCCGGTCTTGTAGACAGGATACAATGTGCCCCCGGCCTTGTAGACAGGATACAATGTGCCTCCGGCCTTGTAGACAGGATACAATGTGCCTCCGGCCTTGTAGACAGGATACAATGTGCCTCCGGCCTTGTAGACAAGATACAATGTGCCCCCGGCTTTGTAGGCAGGATACAATGTGCACCCGGCTTTGTATACAGGATACAATGTGCCTGCTGTCTTGTAGACAGGATACAATGTGCCTCCGGCCTTGTAGACAAGTTACAATGTGCCCCCGGCCTTGTTGACAGGATACAATGTGCCCCCGGCCTTGAAGACCGGAGACAATGTGCCCATGGCCTTGTAGACAGGTTACAATGTGCCCCCGGCCTTGTAAACAGGATACAATGTGCCCCCGGCCTTGTAGACAGGATACAATGTGCCCCCGGCCTTGTAGACAGGATACAATGTGCCCCCGGCCTTGTAGACAGGATACAATGTGCCTCCGGACTTGTAGACAGGATACAATGTGCCCCCGGCCTTGTAGACAGGATACAATGTGCCTCCGGCCTTGTAGACAGGATACAATGTGCCCCCGGCTTTGTAGGCAGGATACAATGTGCCCCCTGTTTTGTAGACAGGATACAATGTGCCCGCTGTCTTGTAGACAGGATACAATGTGCCTCCGGCCTTGTAGACAAGTTACAATGTGCCCCCGGCCTTGTAGACAGGTTACAATGTACCCCCGGCATTGTAGACAGGATACAATGTGCCTCCGGCCTTGTAGACTGGTTACAATGAGCCCCCGGCCTTGTAGAGAGGATACAATGTGCCCCCGGCCTTGAAGACCGGATACAATGTGCCACGGCCTTGTAGACAGGTTACAATGTGCTCCCGGCCTTGTAGACAGGGTACAATATGCACCCTGTCTTGTAGACAGGATACAATGTGCCCCCTGTCTTGTAGACAGGATACAATGTGCCCCCGGCCTTGTAGACAGGATACAATGTTCGTCCGGCCTTGTAGACAGGATACAATGTGCCTCCATCCTTGTAGACAGGATACAATGCCTCCGGCCTTGTAGACAGGTTGCAATGTGCCCCCGGCCTTGTAGACAGGTTACAATGTGCCCCCGGCCTTGTAGACAGGATACAATGTGCCCCCGGCCTTGTAGACAGGATACAATGTGCCCCCGGCCTTGTAGACAGGATACAATGTGCCCCCGGCCTTGTAGACAGGATACAATGTGCCCCCGGCCTTGAAGACAGGATACAATGTGCCCCCGGCCTTGTAGACAGGATACAATGTGCCCCCGGCCTTGTAGACAGGATACAATGTGCCCCCGGCCTTGTAGACAGGATACAATGTGCCCCCGGCCTTGTAGACAGGATACAATGTGCCCCCGGCCTTGAAGACAGGATACAATGTGCCCCCGGCCTTGTAGACAGGATACAATATGCCCCCGGCCTTGTAGACAGGATACAATATGCCCCCGGCCTTGTAGACAGGATACAATATGCCCCATCGAACCTGAAACACACAGCCTCCAATTTGAGATTACCGAAATATGGCCCCCAACACGTGCCAGTGATCGAGTTCATTGGTGTGCCCCTCCAGGCCCACCATTCCATCTCCCGAATCTGTGAGGATGGACGACAAGCCATGTAATAGGAACTCGATAGTACGCAGGCGTACCTCCACCAGGGAAAATGCTCCCTCAAGAACCTCCTCCTGCGCCTCCAAAAAAATACACTGCAACTCTAGGAAGTGAGCCCTGACGACCTGTACCTCTGAGCCGAGACTTTCAGTCAGGACAACATCTCCATTGACAGCTGTCATCCGATGCACACAGCATCGCCACGGCAGGAGGTCGCTCAATCACAACTGCACTACCGAAAGCTGGGCCCAGCCCCGGTCGCCACAGACACACGAGGATTTTTTAAAAATAGATTTTTATTCTCCTTTTTCACATTTCCTCCCAAATTTACAGCCACCAACAATAAACAATAATCAGTAACGAATACAATGTCAATCCCCATATCAATAACAACGATCCCATTCTCCCACCAAACCCCCAAACATTAGCCCGCATATTAACATAAACAAATAACAAAAAGTAATCAGGAATCACCCATAGTCACCATTAACACACACAGCCCCCCCCCCCAACTCACCCAGCCCCCCCCCAACTCACCCAGCACCCCCCAACTCACCCAGCACCCCCCTCGCACCCCCCCCCCCCCCCCCCGCCAATGTTCGATGCAATCCAATTCTCGAAAATGCATAATGAATAATGGCCATGAATTGTGGAACCCCTCCATCCTTTCCCTCAGTTCAAATTTAACCTTCTCAAGCGTCAAGAATTCCAGCAGGTCCCCCCGCCACGCCAGGGCACAGGATCCGCCTTTGGGCGTCAACGAGGCGAAGGCTACAACATTTGCCTCCGTGCCCGTTTCCAACCCTGGCTGGTCCGACACCCCGAATATGGACAAACGAGGATTTTAACATTTTACCTCAGTTCTTTCTTGCACAGGGCAGCACGGTGGCGCAGTGGTTAGCACTGCAGCCTCACGGCGCAAAGATCCCAGGTTTGATCCCGGCTCTGGGTCACTGTCCGTGTGGAGTTTGCACATTCTCCCCATGTCTGCGTGGGTCTCACCACCACAACCCAAAGATGTGCAGGGTAGGTGGATTGGCCACGCTAAATAGCTCCTTAATTGGAAAAAATTAACTGGGTACTCTAAATTTATTTTTTTTAAAAGATTCTTTCTTGCAAGCGCACTGACCAAACGATACTCGGGACATCGCACAAGCCGTGCACCCCAAGAAAAGACAAACATGAAATGTGCAACAGGATGAAAAAACGGATTAAAAGATTAGCAGAGCTGGAGCTCAAGAAAGCCCAGCTGCTATTGTGTTCACATCACGTGCCCCCCCTCCACTTTCTGTCTTTTGTTCTTGTCTGTGTTTCCCCCCCCCCCCGCCCCTCCTTGCATAGGTTCCCATCCCCCTGCCATTTTTGTTTAATTCTGTGAAGCAAAAAGTTTGCAATCAATTCAACAGAAGGAACCCTGATTCCAAGTGGAATGCCTCTGTGCCCATGCGTAAAGATTGGCACAGACATGTGTCACATTCGAGACAATAATTCCCGCATTATGGATTACTTAACTAAAGTTTCTGAGCATCAGGCAGCAACTTAGTACATCAAGTGTAGTGGTTGCAGAGACGATCACACAGAACATACAGTACAGAAGGAGGCCATTCGGCCCATCAAGTCTGCACCAACCCACTTAAGCCCTCACTTCCACCCTATCCCAGTAACCCCTCCTATCCTTTTTGGTCACTAAGGGCAATTTATCATGGCCAATCGACCTAACCTGCACGTCTTTGGACTGTGGGAGGAAATCGAAGCACCCGGAGGAAACCCACGCAGACACGGGGAGAACGTGCAGACTCTGCACAGACAGTCACCCAGCAGGGAATCGAAACTGGGACCCTGGAACTGTGAAGCCACGGTGCTAACCACTGTGCTACCGTGCTGCCCGATCCTTGTTTTCTTCTGTTTATTTGGTTGGCATGTCAGAAGAAATGATCTGGTGATGGGCAAGCAGAGCGTTTCAAGACATGTGGCAAGTGGGGAATCTGTCACGTGACATCATCGCCACATTATCCAAAGTCAAGTGGCACGGTTGAGCACATAAGAACATAAGAACTAGGAGCAGGAGTAGGCCATCTGGCCCCTCGAGCCTGCTCCGCCATTCAATGAGATCATGGCTGATCTTTTGTGGACTCAGCTCCACTTTCCGGCCCGAACACCATAACCCTTAATCCCCCTTATTCTTCAAAAAACTATCTATCTTTATCTTAAAAACATTTAATGAAGGAGCCTCTACTGCTTCACTGGGCAAGGAATTCCATAGATTCACAACCCTTTGGGTGAAGAAGTTCTTCCTAAACTCAGTCCTAAATCTACTTCCCCTTATTTTGAGGCTATGCCCCCTGGTTCTGCTTTCACCCGCCAGTGGAAACAACCTGCCCGCATCTATCCTATCTATTCCCTTCATAATCTTATATGTTTCTATAAGATCCCCCCTCATCCTTCTAAATTCCAACGAGTACAGTCCCAGTCTACTCAACCTCTCCTCATAATCCAACCCCTTCAGCTCTGGAATTAACCTAGTGAATCTCCTCTGCACACCCTCCAGTGCCAGTACGTCCTTTCTCAAGTAAGGAGACCAAAACTGAACACAATACTCCAGGTGTGGCCTCACTAACACCTTATACAATTGCAGCATAACCTCCCTAGTCTTAAACTCCATCCCTCTAGCAATGAAGGACAAAATTCCATTTGCCTTCTTAATCACCTGTTGCACCTGTAAACCAACTTTCTGCGACTCATGCACTAGCACACCCAGATCTCTCTGCACAGCAGCATGTTTTAATTTTTTATCATTTAAATAATAATCCCTTTTGCCGTTATTCTTACCAAAATGGATAACCTTACATTTGTCAACATTGTATTCCATCTGCCAGACCCTAGCCCATTCACTTAGCCTGTCCAAATCCCTCTGCAGACTTCCAGTATCCGCTGCACTTTTTGCTTTAAACATGGTTCATACCATCAAATTGGGAATTAAGTGTAGTCAGACAGGACATGATAGCAAGGTTTCAGTGCTACACCTTTGAATTGCTGCTTCATACATGGCTCTCCCATCGTACAAGACCAAGGCACACAATGGTGCAATTCGCAGATGTTACCACACCTGATACTCCAGTTGTGTCATTGACAAGTTCAAAAGCACAGTTTGATATGGAAAGCAAAGACATCAAAGCCATGTGTACTGGTGCAGAACATGTCGACAAAAGTTCTGAATTGTCAGCGAATCAGGAGATATTCACAGCGCTGCATAAGTTTCTGATTACAAGATATGCTCGAATGAGTAAACCTCGGCATTTTTGAGATTCTTTGTTTTGTGTAATGGTGAATATTTAGTTTTATTGCTGTAATAATGGCCTTGAACCACAATATCATTGTACTGTATTAGTCTTTTATTCGTGGGATGCGTTATCATCACTGGGGGGAGGATATTGTGTGATCTCTTTGAGAGACTGTAAGAGTAGAATCGCTGAATGAAGTGATGTCACATCTCACAAGACCCAGGAGTTGTAGTTGTAGGGGCTGGTTTAGCACACTGGGCTAAATAGCTGGCTTGTAAAGCAGAACAAGGCAGCAGCGCGGGTTCAATTCCCGTACTGGCCTCCCCGAACAGGCGCCAGAATGTGACGACTAGGGGCTTTTCACAGTAACTTCATTGAAGTCTACTTGTGACAATAAGCGATTATTATTATTATTATTATTATTATTATTATTATTAGATGGACAGAGTAAGACATGTGTAAAACATGCTCTTGTACTCGTGGTGTGTGTGTATTTGTTCCAGTTCAAGTTACAATAAAGAACCCACATATTCCTTGTATGTTGCTTGTGTTCCTGTGACGCCTGTATATGTCCCACACTAAAGAAACAGATAATATAACAGCATTAACAAAAATTGGCATTGAGCCCCAGATGGGGATTTCAAAACAGTTGAACAAAAGCTTAATCGAAAAGGCAGGTTTTAACGAGCACCTTAAATGAAAAGAGAGGGGCAGAGGGGTTTGGGGAGAAATTTACAGAAATTGGAGCCCATATAGCTGACGGCACAGCCATCAATGGTGAAGGAAATTGAGGATACACAAGAGGTCAGGATTGGAGGAACACTGAGTTCTCAGAAGGTTGTAGGACAGGAGATGGTTACAGTTTCTAACAATGCATTTAACCACATTCAGGCCAACATCTCCTAATTTATCTAACCAGACAGTGTCTTATTGTAATACTGTAGTGAGTTGGCTGTGTAAAATTGTGTTTACTATGCAGTGATCCAATTTAATAGAGACCACAACCTGCCTTAAAAGATGTGCCAGCTGGGTTCATTTGGTTGCATTATCATCTCTGGATCAGAAGAATCAAGCCTTGCTCAACAGATCGGAACACACAACCTGAGCTGGCACTGAATAACAGCACTGAGGGAGTGCTGTACAGAGGCCCCATTAGATAAAATTACAACCAAGGGCCTATTCCCATGGTTCAAGTTTTGAGTGCTTACCTGGTGTCCTAGCCAGTAATTTCTCCTTCAATCAGTGTCACAAGAAACAGATTAACTAACCACTATATTCCTGTGGGATTGTACTGTGTGCAGCATGGCTGTGACATTTATCTACACACGGTGCCAGTGAGTTCACACTGAAGGATTTGGGGATGTTTCTGGGATGTGATAGGTCTCTGTATGAAAGCAAGCCTTTTTTTATTTCAAATTGCACTTGAGTGTTTATCAAACATAGATCTGTCCAAGATGTTTTGATTAAAAGTGTCCCCATTTTAAAATCACAAATGTGAAAATGGCACGAAATGATGGTGGTGTCTTTTTTAAAAAAAACTTTCCAATGCATATGCTAACTTATTAAAATTGATCAATGGAAAAATGCGCTGAATATATAAAAGAATTAAACTGCATTTTTTAAAAAGAGCATGGCTTGGATTTAATATTTCATAATTGCCAAGGGACATTCTTTGAGATCAATAGATTTTTACTTGAGACATGCGTCAAAAAATAGCAAGCTGTGTCTTAGTCTTTCAGGGAACGCTAGTCCATTTAATTGTTGTGTCTGATGAATGTGAAATATGCCTAACCTGCCGTTCTGTCTTTCCTAAAGGCCTGACTTTGGGCAGATGCTGCCACTTATAATTGGTCACTGTTTGAGAAATGACCAACTCACCAGTAAAGCATCAACTCTGATGGATCTATCTCCTCGTTCCCTATCACTTTTATTTCTGTCTCTCTTTTTGTGAAATTTCTTTAATGGCCCACATGTCTGTATCTAAATTATTTCTCTCTCTCCCTCTCCCCCCCCCACCCACAGAAGCTATATTTAATATGCCTCCCCCACTACAAGAGCAAAGAAAAGAATTCTAGCGCTCCCTTGACAAATCTGCATATGTTTGTGAAAATGCAGTGTTAGCATATAGTGCTTCACACTCTTCACAATATAAAAAAGAATATTCCAGGCTGCAGACTTGCCCTTATGGGGAAGACGTGCAGGCGTTTAATAGAAACCAGTTTCCCCTCATGAATTGGAAGGGGGAAACTGCCCATTTTGCACTGAGGGAGAGTTGCTGTCCTACTCAACTGTAGGTGTTGGGGGAATATGTTTTGGCTGATATCTTTTGGGGTTTTATTGTTTTTTCTCTCAATAAACATTTCTGGGACTTTAAAAAAGAAAAATCCAATTAAGGGGCAATTTAGCGCGGCCAATCGACCTAGCCTGAACATCTTTGGGTTGTGGGGGTGAGACCCACACAAACACAGGGAGAATGTGCAAACTCCACACAGACAGTAACCCAGGGCTGGGATCGAACCTGGGACCTCGGTGCCATGAGGCAGCAGTGCTAACCACTACGCCACCGCGTCACCCCTAGACCTTTTTTTAATCTTAAGCAACGTTACAAAATCAGTGTGACTTATTTGAAGATTACACTGGGAGGAATCCAAAAATGTGCTGAAATGACATTTGCATTTATTTGTGCTAATTACATTATATCAAACCACCTTGCAGAGCGGCACGGTGACACAGTGGTTAGCACTGCTGCCTCACAGTGCCAGGGACCCGGGTTCAATTCCGATCTCGGGTGACTGTCTGTGTGAAGTTTGCACCTTCTCCCCATGTGTTTCCTCCGGGTGCTCCGGTTTCCTCCCACATATAATGTTATATGTAAAGTGGGGTCACAGTTTAATATCCTATTTAGTGGACAATATCTCTGTGAGTGCAACACTCCTTTAGTGTTGTATCCAAGGGTCTGTTTGTGTTATACCATTTAGTGCTGGAGTGGAGCTTGATCCTCTAACTGCTTGACTCTGACAACCGAACCAAGCTGTCACAATTTGTACCTACCCCTGGGAGTTAGTTCTGTTGGGGTGTGTTGCCGACTTGTATAACTGTTACATATTCTTAAATTGTTTTTGAAGGGATGTGACAGTGACCCAAGCCGGAATTGAACCTGGGACCCTGGAGCTGTGAAGCAACCGTGCTAACCACTATGCTACCGTGCTGCCACATTATGAGCAGATACAAAAGTAATGAAAAAGGCTGATGGAGTGTTGGTTTTATTTCAAGGAGGTGAAATGCGCTCTAGCTTAATTTGGTCAAATTCTTTCTGGAGTACAATGTTCAGTTCGGGGCACTGCACCTCAGGAAGACTATTGTGGGCAGCATGGTGTCATAGTGGTTAGCACAATGGCTTCACACCGCCAGGGTCCCAGGTTCGATTCCCGGCTTGGGTCACTGTCTGTGCGGAGTCTGCACGTTTTCCCCGTGCCTGCGTGGGTTTCCTCCGGGTGCTCCGGTTTCCTCCCACAGTCCAAAGATGTGCAGGGGTATCATAGAATCATAGCATTTACAGTGCAGAAGGAGGCCATTCGGCCCATCAAATCTGCACCGGCTCTTGGAAAGAGCACCCTACTTAAGTCCACACCTCCACCATAATCCCCATAACCCAGCAACCCCATCTAACCGAAGGGCAATTTAGTATGGCCAATCCACCTAACCTGCACATCTTTGGACTGTGGGAGGAAACCGGAGCACCCGGAGGAAACCCACGCAGACACAGGGAGAACATGCAGACACCACACAGACCGTGACCCAAGCGGGATTCGAACCTGGGACCCTGGCGCTGGGTAGCTGGATTGACTATGCTAAATTGCCCTTAGTGTCCAAAAAAGGTACGGTAAGATGGGGTTACGGGGATAGGGTGGAGGTGTGGGGATAGGGTGGAGGTGTGGGCTTAGGTAGGGTGCTCTTTCCAAGGACCGGTGCAGACTCGGTGGACCGAATGGCCTCCTGCTCTGTAAATTCTATAATATTCTGTGATATTGAACTTAGAGAGGCTGCAGTGCAGATTCACGAGAATGATACTTGAAGATAAAAGGGTTAAATTATTGCATAAACCTGCCTGTATTCCCCTGGGTTTAGGTAGTTGAGGAGTGATCTAATTAAGGTGCTTAAAATGGTGGGGTCTCAGTAGAGCAGATAGAAGGTATTCAAATCGCTGGCTTTGAAAGCAGACCAAAGCAGGCCAGCAGCACGGTTCAATTCCCATTCCAGCCTCCCCGAACAGACGCCAGAATGTGGCGACTAGGGGCTTTTCACAGTAACTTCATTCGAAGCCTACTTGTGACAATAAGCGATTTATTTCATTATTTCATTTCTGGAGGGGGAATCCAGAATATAACCTGAACACACGTACATAAACAACTGGGATCAAGTGGATCCTTTGAAGAGTATAGAGATTGTCGAAATAGAGTTAAGAGGGAAATCAGGAGGGCAAAAAGGGGACATGAAATTGCTTTGGCAAATAATGCAAAGGAGAATCCAAAGAGCTTCTACAGATACATAAAGGGAAAAAGAGTAACTAGGGACAGAGTAGGGCCTCTTAAGGATCAACAAGGACATCTATGTGCAGAGCCACAAGAGTTGGGTGAGATCCTGAATGAATATTTCTCATCGGTATTCACGGTGGAGAAAGGCATGGATGTTAGGAAACTAAGGGAAATAAATAGTGATGTCTTGAGAAGTGTGCATATTACAGAGGAGGAGGTGCTGGAAGTCTTAAAGCGCATCAAGGTAGATAAATCCCCGGGACCTGATGAAATGTATCCCAGGATGTTGTGGGAGGCTAGGGAGGAAATTGCGGGTCCCCTAACAGAGATATTTGAATCATCGGCAGCCACAGATGAGGTGCCTGAAGATTGGAGAGTGGCGAATGTTGTGCCCTTGTTTAAGAAGGGCAGCAGGGAAAAGCCTGGGAACTACAGACCGGTGAGCCTAACGTCTAGTAGGTAAGTTGCTAGAAGGTATTCTGAGAGACAGGATCTACAAGCATTTAGAGAGGCAAGGACTGATTCGGGGCAGTCAGCATGGCTTTGTGCGTGGAAAATCATGTCTCACAAATTTGATTGAGTTTTCTGAGGGGGTGACCAAGAAGGTAGATGAGGGCAGTGCAGTAGACGTTGTCTACATGGACTTTAGCAAAGCCTTTGACAAGGTACCGCATGGTAGGTTGTTGCAGAAGGTTAAAGCTCACGGGATCCAGGGTGAGGTTGCCAATTGGATTCAAAATTGGCTGGACGACAGAAGACAGAGGGTGGTTGTAGAGGGTTGTTTTTCAAACTGGAGGCCTGTGACCAGTGGTGTGCCTCAGGGATCGGTGCTGGGTCCACTGTTATTTGTGATTTATATTAATGATTTGGATGAGAATTTAGGGGGCATGGTTAGTAAGTTTGCAGATGACACCAAGATTGGTGGCACAGTGGATAGTGAAGAAGGTTATCTAGGATTGCAACGGGATCTTGATCAATTAGGCCAGTGGGCCGACGAATGGCAGATGGAGTTTAATTTAGATAAATGTGAGGTGATGCATTTTGACAGATCGAATCAGGCCAGGACCTACTCAGTTAATGGTATGGCGTTGGGGAGAGTTATAGAACAAAGAGATCTAGGAGTACAGGTTCATAGCTCCTTGAAGGTGGAGTCGCAGGTGGACAGGGTGGTGAAGAAGGCATTCGGCATGCTTGGTTTCATTGGTCAGAACATTGAATACAGGAGTTGGGACGTCTTGTTGAAGTTGTACAAGACATTGGTACGGCCACACTTGGAATACTGTGTGCAGTTCTGGTCACCCTATTATAGAAAGGATATTATTAAACTAGAAAGAGTGCAGAAAAGATTTACTAGGATGTTACCGGGACTTGATGGTTCGAGTTATAAGGAGAGGCTGGATAGACTGGGACTTTTTTCCCTGGAGTGTAGGAGGCTTAGGGGTGATCTTATATAGGTCTATAAAATAATGAGGGGCATAGATAAGGTAGATAGTCAACATCTTTTCCCAAAGGTAGGGGAGTCTAAAACTAGAGGGCATAGGTTTAAGGTGAGAGGGGAGAGATCCAGAAGGGCCCAGAGGGGCAATTTCTTCACTCAGAGGGTAGTGAGTGTCTGGAATGGGCTGCCAGAGGTAGTAGTAGAGGTGGGTACAATTGTGTCTTTTAAAAAGCATTTAGATAGTTACATGGGTAAGATGGGTATAGAGGGTTATGGGCCAAGTGCGGGCAACTGGGACTAGCTTAATGGTAAAAACTGGGTGGCATGGACTGGTTGGGCCGAAGGGCCTGTTTCCATGCTGTAAACTTCTATGATTCTATGATTCTACACGGCATCAGAGCAAGTCCGTTCAGCAGTGAAATCAGGAAAATGTTTTTCACGACAGAAAGCAAAATGGAAATAATGAATGAAATGAAATGAAAAGAAAATTGCTTATTGTCACAAGTAGGCTTCAATGAAGTTACTGTGAAAAGCCCCTCGTCGCCACATTCCGGCGCCTGTTCGGGGAGGCTGGTGCGGGAATTGAACCGTGCTGCTGGCCTGCCTTGGTCTGCTTTAAAAGCCAGCGATTTGTGGAAATACTCAGCTGGTCTGGCAGCTTCTGTGGAGAGAGAAACTGAGTTAACGTTTCAATTCAAATATAGCTTCAGAACTGAACAAAAGTAGAAATGTGATGTGTTTTATGCCATTGAAAGTGGGGGAATGGGAGGAAGAACTGAAGGGAAGGTTGGGATAAGGCAGAGGACCAGGGAAGTTAAATGACAGAAGATGTCACAAAACAATAAGCAGTGGGAGTGGTGATGGTTGTAGTGAGGAAACTTGATTTAAACCTTTAAGATGCTGAAGGGCCTTGACGGGGTAGATGTGGAAAGGATTTCGGGGGAACCATAGATTTGAGACAGGGAAGTGGGATGGAAATTTTCGGAGATGGGAGGAGGAAGGAATTAGGACACTAAAAGGTTTGTTTCTTAGGGGTCAGTTTGCGGGATTGAAGGAGCTGGGAGCGAAGTATGGGCTGGAGCAGGGGGAAATATTTACATACATGCAGGTTGGAGACTTTGCCAGAAAGGAGATACAGAGCTTCCCGGTAGAGCCGACCTCCACATTGCTGGAGGAGGTGCTGACGACAGGGGGACCGGAGAAGGGGGTAGTATTGGTGGTTTACGGGGCTATTTTGGAGGAGGAGAAGGCGCTGCTAGAAGGGACCAAGGCAAAGTGGGAGGAAGAGTTGGTAGAGGGTACGGAGGAGGGGTTCTGGTGTGAGGTGCTCCGGAGGGTGAACACCTCCACCTCGTGTGCGAGGTTGGGGATGATACAGCTGAAGGTGGCGTATAGAGCGCACCTTATAAGGGCGAGGATGAGCCGGCTCTTTGAGGGGGTAGAAAATGTATGTGAACGTTGCGGGGGGAGGGGGGGGGGCCCACATACTATGTTCATGGTCCTGTCCAAAGCTGTCGGATTACTGGAAGGAGGTGTTTAGGGTTATCTCTAAAGTGGTGCACGTGAAACTGGACCTGAGCCCGCGAGAGGCCATATTCGGGGTGTCGGACCAGCCGGGGTTGGAAACAGGCGCCGAGGCAGATGTTGTAGCCTTCGCCTCGTTGATCGCCCGAAGATGGATCCTGTTGGGTTGGAGATCAACCTCTCCACCCTGTGCCCTGGCGTTGCGGGGGGACCTGCTGGAATTCTTGACGCTTGAAAAGGTCAAATTTGAACTGAGGGGAAGGATGGAGGGGTTCTACAATTCATGGGCGTTATTCATTATGCATTTTCGAGAATTGGATTACATCAAACATTAGTGGGGGGGTTGGGGGAGGGGGGCTGTGTGTGTTAATGGTGACTATGGGTGATTCCTGATTCCTTTTTGTCATTTGTTTATGTTAACATGCGGACTGATGTTTGGGGGTTTGGTGGGGGGATGGGATCGTTGTTATCGATATGGGGATTGACATTACATTCGTTACTGATTATTGTTTATTGTTGGGTGTAAATTTGGGAGAAAATGTGAAAAAGGAGGAGAATAAAAAAATATTTTTTTAAAAAGATGTGAGAAGGATGTTTCCTCTTGTGGAAGAAGCTAGAACGAGGGGTCACTTTAAAAATAAGAGGTACCCCATTTAAGACGGAGATGAGGAGAGATTTATTTCTCTACGGGCCGGCAATCTCTGGAACTCTTCCTCGAAAGGCAGGGGAAGCAGAGTCTTTGAATATTTTTAAGGCTGAGGTAGGTCGAGGGTGAAAGATTATCGGGAGAAGGCAGGAAATTGCAATCAGATCAACCATGATCTTATTGAATAGCAGAGCAGGCTCGAGACCCTGAGTGGCCTACTCCTGCTCCTAACTTGTACGTTCGTAAAGCATTATCCGGAGTGAGTGTGAATGGTGGAAGATTGAATGGTTCTGTTTGAAAACAAAAAAAAAACCATGAAAAACAAGATTCAGATCAGCAAAAAGCAGAATCAAAATGGGGGGCAGAGTTTCATGGCCTGAAGTTGTTGAACTCAACGTTGAGTTCAGAAGGTTGTATAGTGCCTGATCTGAAGATGAGGTGCTGTTCCTCGAGCGAGCGCTGACCTTCACTGGAGAGCACTACAATAGAGTGAGGACATCAATGTGAGCGTGAGAGCGTTGATTCAAGTTGGCAAGTAACTGAAGCTTGGATCCTGCTTGTGAACTGAGTGGAGGTGTTCCACAAAGTGGTCACCTAATCTGCGTTTGGTCTCCCCAACGCAGAGCAAACTGCACAGGACATTAAATCATTGCTTCACCTGTCAGGAGTGCTTTGGGGATCGGGCAATGAAGAGACAGGAGGTAAAAGAGGTGTTATACCTCCTGCCACTGTCTGGGAAAGATGAGGTTGGGTTCATAGAATCGCTACAGTGCAGAAGGAGGCCATTCAACCCATCGGGTCTGCACCCTCCAAAAGAGCAACCTTCCTCGACGCATGCCCCACCCGTTCCCAGTAACCCTACCTAACCTTTTGGACACTAAGGGGAAATTTAGCACAGCCAATCCACCAAACCTTCACATCTTTGGACTGTGGGAGGAAACCGGAGCACCGGGGGGAACCCATGCAGACACGGGGAGAACGTGCAAACTCCCACAGACAATCACCCGGGTTCCTGCCGCTGTGAGGCAGCAGTGCTAACCACTGAGATGTTAGGGGTGATTGAGGAATAGACCAGGTAGTCGCAGAGGGAGCACTCCCTTCCGAATACTGACAGGGAAGGTGGGGGGGGGATAGGTTTGATGGTGACACCACGCTGCAGGTGGTGGAACTGGCAGACAATTGTTTGAATGTGAAGGCTGGTGTAGTGGAAAATGAGGACAAGGGGATCCGATTGCAGCTCTGGCAGGGAGAATAAGGGGTGAGAGCAAAACTGTGACAAATGGGTCAGATATTGATGAGGACTCTGCCAACCAGAGTTGGGGGGGCGGATTTTTGGTTGAGAACAATGGATAGATCCATGTGTTTATTGGAGAAGTTGAGACTGCATTCCTTGTAGGAGAGACGGTTGTGAGGAAATATGGTAGAAACATTCAAAACCATGAGGGGTCTGGACAGAGGTGATGGGGAACGTGTTCCCATTGGTGGACTTCAATGTCCATCACCAAGAGTGAGTTGGTATCACCACTCCTGACGAGTTGGCCGGCTCCTAAAGGACATAGCTGCTGGACTGGGACTGCGGCAGGTGGTGAGGGAACCAACAAGAGGGAAAAACATACTTGACCTCATCCTCGCCAACCTGCCTGCTGCAGATGCATCTGTCCATGGCAGTATCGGTAGCAGTGACCACGGCACAGTCCTTGTGGAGACAAAGTCCCGTCTTCACATTGAGGATACCCTCCATTGTGTTGTGTGACCCTACTGCTGGGTTAAATGGGATAGACTTCGAACAGATCTTGCATCTCAAGACGGGCATCCACGCGGCGCTGTGGGCCATCAGCAGCAGCAGAATTGTGCTCAACCACAATCTGTAACCTCATGGCCCGGAATATCCCCCAGTCTACCATTACCACCAAGCCAGGAGATCAACCCTGGTTCAATGAAGAGTGCAGGAGAGCATGCCAGGTGCAACATCAGGCATATTGAAAAATGAGGTGTCAACCTGGTGAAGCTACAACACAGGACTACTTGTGTGTCAAACAACATAAGCAGCAAGTAATAGAGCTAATCAATTCCACAACCAACAGATCAGATCCAAGCTCTGCACTCCTGCCACATTCAGCCGTGAATGGTGGTGGACAATTAAACAACTCACTGGAGGAGGAGGCTCCACAAATATCCCCATCCTCAATGATGGAGGAGCCCAGCACATCTGTGCAAAAGACAAGGCTGAAGCATTCGCAACAATCTTCAGCCAGAAATGCCGAGTGAATGATCTGTCTCGGTCTCCTCCGGAGGTTCCTAGCATCACAGATGCCTTTCTTCAACCAGTTCGATTCACTTCATGTGCTGTCAAGGAACTGCGAAAAAAGCTGGATTCTGCAAGGGCTATGGGCCCTGACAATATTCTGGCAATAGTACTGAAAACTTGTGCTCTAGAACTTGCTGCACCCCTAGCCAAGCTGTTCCAGTACAGCTACGACCCTGCAACACGATTTGGAAAATTGCCCAGGTATATCCTGTACAAACAAAAAATGGATAAATCCAACCCAGACACTTACCACACCATCCGTCTACTCTTGATTATCAGTAAAGTGATAGCATCAATAATGCTATAAAGCAGCATTTGTTTAGCAATAACCTGGTCACTCATACTCAGTTTGGGTTCCGCAAGGGCCCCTTAGCCCCGAGCCTCTGTGCTGCATTCCCCATGGATAAAAGAGCTGAATGAGGAGGTGAGGTGAGAGGGACTGCCCTTGACATCAAGGCAGCGTTTAACCAAGTGTTACACCAAGGAGCTGGAACAAATTTCGGCGTGAGAACAGCTGGTGAGTCAGTTTCAGCGGGAGCATTGCGGAAGGAGGTTGCTGGGAGGTAAGTCAACCTTTAAAAGCACTTGTCTTTGCAGGGGCAGGCCAGTCGATTTCGGCGGGAGTGGAGCTGGCTGGTTAGTCAATTTCAGCAGGAGCTGAGAATTTTTCTTCTTTTTTTTTAAATTAGTTTTTTAGGCGGGAACAGGAAGTCGACCCGCGGACGTCTGGGAAGACCCTCACCAATAAATTCTGGTGGAGAGGAAACCCGAGACACTACACGTGTAGTGTCTCCCACCCACCCTCCTCCTCTAACCTAATAATAAAACCCATTGGTCTGAGGTAAGTACCATATTTTATTATATTATTATTATTTTTTATAAAAATTTAATTTAGTTGTTAGCCAGATCTTGGTAGAAAGTTGGAGGAATGGCAGGGAAGGGAGTGCAATGTTCCTCCTGCAGGATGTTTGAGGTGAGGGATGCAGTTAGTGTCCCTGCTGATTTTACCTGCAGGAAGTGCTGCCATCTCCAGCTCCTCCAAGACCGAGTTAGGGAACTGGAGCTGGAGTTGGAAGAACTTCGGATCATTCGGGAGGCAGAAGGGGTCATAGATAGCAGCTTCAGGAAATTAGTTACACCAAAGATTGGAGATAGGTGGGTAACTGTAAGAGGGACTGGGAAAAAGCAGTCAGTGCAGGGATCCCCTGCGGTCGTTCCCCTGAGAAACAAGTATACCGCTTTGGATACTTGTGGGGGGGACGACTTACCAGGGGTAAGCCATGGGGTACGGGCCTCTGGCACGGAGTCTGTCCCTGTTGCTCAGAAGGGAAGGGGGGAGAGGAGCAGAGCATTAGTAATTGGGGACTCTATAGTCAGGGGCACAGATAGGAGATTTTGTGGGAGCGTGAGAGACTCACGTTTGGTATGTTGCCTCCCAGGTGCAAGGGTACGTGATGTCTCGGATCGTGTTTTCCGGGTCCTTAGGGGGGAGGGGGAGCAGCCCCAAGTTGTGGTCCACATTGGCACTAACGACATAGGTAGGAAAGGGGACAAGGATGTCAGGCAGGCTTTCAGGGAGCTAGGATGGAAGCTCAGAACTAGAACAAACAGAGTTGTTATCTCTGGGTTGTTGCCCGTGCCACGTGATAGTGAGATGAGGAATAGGGAGAGAGAGCATTTAAACACTTGGCTACAGGGATGGTGCAGGCGGGAGGGATTCAGATTTTTGGATAACTGGGGCTCTTTCTGGGGAAGGTGGGACCTCTACAGACAGGATGGTCTACATCTGAACCTGAGGGGCACAAATATCCTGGGGGGGAGATTTGTTAGTGCTCTTTGGGGGGGTTTAAACTAATGCAGCAGGGGCATGGGAACCTGGATTGTAGTTTTAGGGTAAGGGAGAATGAGAGTATAGAGGTCAGGAGCACAGATTTGACGTCGCAGGAGGGGGCCAGTGTTCAGGTAGGTGGTTTGAAGTGTGTCTACTTCAATGCCAGGAGTATACGAAACAAGGTAGGGGAACTGGCAGCATGGGTTGGTACCTGGGACTTCGATGTTGTGGCCATTTCGGAGACATGGATAGAGCAGGGACAGGAATGGATGTTGCAGGTTCCGGGGTTTAGGTGTTTTAGTAAGCTCAGAGAAGGAGGCAAAAGAGGGGGAGGTGTGGCGCTGCTAGTCAAGAGCAGTATTACGGTGGCGGAGAGGATGCTAGATGGGGACTCTTCTTCCGAGGTAGTATGGGCTGAAGTTAGAAACAGGAAAGGAGAGGTCACCCTGTTGGGAGTTTTTTATAGGCCTCCTAATAGTTCTAGGGATGTAGAGGAAAGGATGGCGAAGATGATTCTGGATATGAGTGAAAGTAACAGGGTAGTTATTATGGGAGACTTTAACTTACCAAATATTGACTGGAAAAGATTTAGTTCGAGTACAATAGATGGGTCGTTTTTTGTACAGTGTGTGCAGGAGGGTTTCCTGAAACAATATGTTGACAGGCCAACAAGAGGCGAGGCCACGTTGGATTTGGTTTTGGGTAATGAACCAGGCCAGGTGTTGGATTTGGAGGTAGGAGAGCACTTTGGGGACAGTGACCACAATTCGGTGACGTTTACGTTAATGATGGAAAGGGATAAGTATACACCGCAGGGCAAGAGTTATAGCTGGGGGAAGGGCAATTATGATGCCATTAGACGTGACTTGGGGGGGATAAGGTGGAGAAGTAGGCTGCAAGTGTTGGGCACACTGGATAAGTGGGGCTTGTTCAAGGATCAGCTACTGCGTGTTCTTGATAAGTATGTACCGGTCAGACAGGGAGGAAGGCGTCGAGCGTGGGAACCGTGGTTTACCAAGGAAGTGGAATCTCTTGTTAAGAGGAAGAAGAAGGCCTATGTGAAGATGAAGTGTGAAGTTTCGGTCGGGGCGATGGATAGTTACAAGGTAGCGAGGAAGGATCTAAAGAGAGAGCTAAGACGAGCAAGGAGGGGACATGAGAAGTATTTGGCAGGAAGGATCAAGGAAAACCCAAAAGCTTTCTATAGGTATGTCAGGAATAAGCGAATGACTAGGGAAAGAGTAGGACCAGTCAAGGACAGGGATGGGAAATTGTGTGTGGAGTCTGAAGAGATAGGCGAGATACTAAATGAATATTTTTCGTCGGTATTCACTCAGGAAAAAGATAATGTTGTGGAGGAGAATGCTGAGCCCCAGGCTAATAGAATAGATGGCATTGAGGTACGTAGGGAAGAGGTGTTGGCAATTCTGGACAGGCTGAAAATAGATAAGTCCCCGGGACCTGATGGGATTTATCCTAGGATTCTCTGGGAGGCCAGGGAAGAGATTGCTGGGCCTTTGGCTTTGATTTTTATGTCATCATTGGCTACAGGAATAGTGCCAGAGGACTGGAGGACAGCAAATGTGGTCCCTTTGTTCAAAAAGGGGAGCAGAGACAACCCCGGCAACTATAGACCGGTGAGCCTCACGTCTGTAGTGGGTAATGTCTTGGAGGGGATTATAAGAGACAAGATTTATAATCATCTAGATAGGAATAATATGATCAGGGATAGTCAGCATGGCTTTGTGAAGGGTAGGTCATGCCTCACAAACCTTATTGAGTTCTTTGAGAAGGTGACTGAACAGGTAGACGAGGGTAGAGCAGTTGATGTGGTGTATATGGATTTCAGTAAAGCGTTTGATAAGGTTCCCCACGGTAGGCTATTGCAAAAAATACGGAGGCTGGGGATTGAGGGTGATTTAGAGATGTGGATCAGAAATTGGCTAGCTGAAAGAAGACAGAGGGTGGTGGTTGATGGGATATGTTCAGAATGGAGTACAGTCACAAGTGGAGTACCACAAGGATCTGTTCTGGGGCCGTTGCTGTTTGTCATTTTTATCAATGACCTAGAGGAAGGCGCAGAAGGGTGGGTGAGTAAATTTGCAGACGATACTAAAGTCGGTGGTGTTGTCGATAGTGTGGAAGGATGTAGCAGGTTACAGAGGGATATAGATAAGCTGCAGAGCTGGGCTGAGAGGTGGCAAATGGAGTTTAATGTAGAGAAGTGTGAGGTGATTCACTTTGGAAGGAATAACAGGAATGCGGAATATTTGGCTAATGGTAAAGTTCTTGAAAGTGTGGATGAGCAGAGGGATCTAGGTGTCCATGTACATAGATCCCTGAAAGTTGCCACCCAGGTTGATAGGGTTGTGAAGAAGGCCTATGGAGTGTTGGCCTTTATTGGTAGAGGGATTGAGTTCCGGAGTCGGGAGGTCATGTTGCAGCTGTACAGAACTCTGGTACGGCCGCATTTGGAGTATTGCGTACAGTTCTGGTCACCGCATTATAGGAAGGACGTGGAGGCTTTGGAGCGGGTGCAGAGGAGATTTACCAGGATGTTGCCTGGTATGGAGGGAAAATCTTATGAGGAAAGGCTGACGGACTTGAGGTTGTTTTCGTTGGAGAGAAGAAGGTTAAGAGGAGACTTAATAGAGGCATACAAAATGATCAGGGGGTTAGATAGGGTGGACAGTGAGAGCCTTCTCCCGCGGATGGATATGGCTGGCACGAGGGGACATAACTTTAAACTGAGGGGTAATAGATATAGGACAGAGGTCAGAGGTAGGTTCTTTACGCAAAGAGTAGTGAGGCCGTGGAATGCCCTACCTGCTACAGTAGTGAACTCGCCAACATTGAGGGCATTTAAAAGTTTATTGGATAAACATATGGATGATAATGGCATAGTGTAGGTTAGATGGCTTTTGTTTCGGTGCAACATCGTGGGCCGAAGGGCCTGTACTGCACTGTATTGTTCTACGTTCTATGTTCTATAAAACTTGAATCAATGGAAATCAGGGAGGGAACTCTCTGCTGGTTGGAGTCAGAAAGGAAGTTGGTGGGGGTGGTTGAACTGCAGGAGTTCCTGAGGGGAGTGTCCGAGGCCCAACCATCTTCATTTAACTGTTTCATCAATTACCTTCCTTCCATCATAAGGTTAGAAGTGGGGATGTTCGCTGATGACTGCACAATGTTCAGCACCATTCGCAATGACTCGGATACTGAAGCAGTCCATGTCCAAATGCAGAAAGATCTAGAAAATATCCAGGCTTGGGCTGACAAGTGGCAAGTTACATTCGTGCCACACAACCCCCGGGCAATGACCATCTCCTACAAGAGAGGATCTAACCATTGCCCCTTGACATTCAATGACATTACCATCGCTGAATCCCCCACAATCAACATCCTGGGGGTTACCATTGACCAGAAACTGAACTGAACCCAGCCACATTAATACTGTGGCTACCAGGGTAGGACAGAGGCTGGGAATCCTGCGGTGAGTAACTCCCCAAAGCCTGTCCATCATCTACACGGCACAAAACAGGAGTGTAATGGAATTTTCCCCACTTGCCAGTATGAGTGCAGCTTCAATACTTCAGACGCTCGACACCATCCAGGACAAAGTAGCTCACTTGATTGATACTCCTTGCACAAACATTCACTCCCTCCACCACCATTGATGCACAGTGGCAGCCGTGTGTACCATCTGCAAGATGCACTGCAGGAACTCACCAAGGCTGCTTAGGCAGCACCTTCCAAACACACAACTACCATCTAGAAGGACAAAGGGCAGTAGATTCCTGGGAACCCCACCACCTGAAAGTTCCTTCCCTGTCACTGGGTCAAAATCCTGGAACTCCCTCACTAACAGCACTGTGGCTGTACCAACATCATACGGTGTTCAAGAAAGCCATTCATCACTTCAAGGGTAAGGGTAATTAGGGATGGACAATAAATGTTGGCCCAGCTCATGGATCCCACATCCCTTGAAAAACTATTTAACAATATAACATTTTCAGATAGGTAGGCAGACTCTGAGGAATTGGCATAGAATAATATTTGGGAAGAGGGAGAGGTGACTTTGCATCTGAATTTCAATCTGTACCATCATGGGAAGCAAAACTCCGCAGAACTCCCTCTTTCCTGCTCCTTCAGAGCTGAATTTTGAGATTTGTGTCTATTAGTCTGAGTCCTTGTGGGGTTAGATACCAGCAGTAACCACATTCTCCTTTGGTGTCTTCGTAACCCTCCCAGGCACACAGCCTCTACTGTGAAGAAGGCATCCGACCTGCCACACTCCATTCTGACTGGGTGACCTGTCACTGTCACCGGATCAATGTCCTGGAATTTTCACCACATAAACTGCAAGCGGTTCAAGAAGGCAACCCCACGACCTCCTCTAGCATGGCTAGACATGGGCAATAATGCAGCTACGTCAGCAATTTCAAAATCCCAATACCTGGAGAACAAACTAAAATTATTCAGCTTCTTTGCCCCCAAAACCCTTTTGTAAATTGTTGTTGATTGTTTACACAGGAACGACAGAAAGTAAAGATTGTAAGGGGCGGAGATAAAGGCCACGATTTAACTAAATGGGAGCAAAGTCCCCCAGCGACTGCTTTTAGCCTTGTGTTTCCCGGCACTGGCGTTAGATAGGGGCCTCAGCAGGAGTGCGCGACCAAGGCCGTACATAGACCCGCTTTGTGCAATGAGGAGCTCTGCTCGCTGGAACTCCTCAGTGTGGTGAGAGAGAGCGTCCCGATCTCTCTGGAGCCCCCAAAGCGATCCCCAACCACTCTCCCCAAAGTCCCAATGCAATATGGGAGGCTCCACCGCCCCGAAAACACTCACGCAGTGCACCTGCGTCTGATCGTCACCCACTTGGGAACCTTGGCAGTGCCAGGCTGGCACCCAGGTGGCACTGCCAGTGTGCCTGGGTGGCACCACCAGTGCCTAGGGTACCACCCTGCCCAAAGAGCATGCACCTGGGAACCTCCAATTCCCTGGGATAGCCCCACAAGGACCTATCTGACTGGTCACCGCTTCTGGAGATCAGTAGTGAACGGCGCTTGCCTGAGGTCTCTGAGGCAAAGGAAATAGATCCCAACACCTCAACTACCTCGGAATTTGCACATTAAAGTGAGACTCGCTGTCTTGTTCTAATATGCAGATTTGCTAAATAGTGATCGCGTTAGATCTTGCAAGGCGTTGCGTGCCAGGTAGGTCCCGGGAACGGCTTCTATGAAATGAAATGAAAATTGCTTATTGTCACAAGTAGGCTTCAAATGAAGTTACTGTGAAAATCCCCTAGTCGCCACATTCCGGCGCCTGTTCGGGTACAGAGGGAGAATTCAGAATGTCCAATTCACCTAACAGCACGTCTTTCGGGACTTGTGGGAGGAAACCGGAGCACCCGGAAGAAACCCACGCAGACACGGGGAGAACGTGCAGACTCCGCACAGACAGTGACCCAAGCCGGGAATTGAATCAGGGTCCCTGGCTCTGTGAAGCAACAGTGCTAACCACTGTGCTACCGTGCTGCCCATTGGACAGAACTAGGTTCCGATGTTCTCCAGAGTTGACTAGCTAGCCTTACTGTGTTGACTCAGTCGTGGTCTTTTGAGAAAAGCACTGCGGCTACCCACCGAGCTGCACCTCAGCAAGAAGTGGGCGAGTTTACTGCAGAAGCATAAATAAAACGACTGTCACAGTTCTTTGAACTTTGCAATTGTGATTCTGAAGGTCACGAAGACTAGGGAAACACAAAAAGGCCAAGCTTCCCGCAGCTTCTTTTGAGTTTCTATGCTAGAGGCTTAATCCACACACCCGAAGGCTTGTTGTTTTCTTCTTGTTTTTCAGTGGTGCTGCATCACCCTGCCAGACCGCTTCTTCAGGCAAAGACAAGTTATAAATATTCAAAGTGCCATCACAACCATTCACCTGTTTTGCTCCTATCCGATGTTCACAGCTCTGCATTTCCCATTTTTACTTCAGATTTCCAATATCATATTGATCTGTTATCTTTTGACCCATTTTAACACAAATATTAAAAAGAGGAGAAAGAAGTTGCCGAATTGGGTTAAACGCATGCAGCCAGATTGCAACACCAGTCTGTTCCCAGGTGTGTCAGTGTTTACCAGTATGATGTTCAACACTTCCCTCAGGAATGTGGCACAGAGTATGCCCCATAGCCAAATGGCAAAATAAAAATATAGGATCTGTTTGGACTTTGCTCCTAGAAGATTGGAGCTTTGTTATTGGAACCTTCAATACTGCGTTCCAACATACCGTGCGTCCCATACTGCGTTCCAACATACCGTGCGACCCATACTGCGTTCCAATATACCGTGCGTCCCATACTGCGTTCCAACATACCGTGCGACCCATACTGCGTTCCAATATACCGTGCGTCACATACTGCGTTCCAACATACCGTGCGTCCCATACTGCGTTCCAATATACCGTGCGTCCCATACTGCGTTCCAACACACCGTGCATCCCATACTGCGTTCCAATATACCGTGCGTCCCATACTGCGTTCCAACACACCGTGCATCCCATACTGCGTTCCAATATACCGTGCGACCCATACTGCGTTCCAATATACCGTGCGTCTCATACTGCGTTCCAATATACCGTGCGTCACATACTGCGTTCCAACATACCGTGCGTCCCATACTGCGTTCCAATATACCGTGCGTCACATACTGCGTTCCAACATACCGTGCGTCCCATACAGCGTTCCAATATACCGTGCGTCACATACTGCGTTCCAACATACCGTGCGTCCCATACTGCGTTCCAATATACCGTGCGTCCCATACTGCGTTCCAACACACCGTGCATCCCATACTGCGTTCCAATATACCGTGCGACCCATACTGCGTTCCAATATACCGTGCGTCTCATTCTGCGTTCCAATATACCGTGCGTCACATACTGCGTTCCAACATACCGTGCGTCACATACTGCGTTCCAACATACCGTGCGTCCCATACAGCGTTCCAATATACCGTGCGTCACATACTGCGTTCCAACATACCGTGCCTCCCATACTGCGTTCCAATATACCGTGCGTCCCATACTGCGTTCCAACACACCGTGCATCCCATACTGCGTTCCAATATACCGTGCGACCCATACTGCGTTCCAATATACCGTGCGTCTCATACTGCGTTCCAATATACCGTGCGTCCCATACTGCGTTCCAACATACCGTGCGTCCCATACAGCGTTCCAATATACCGTTGCATCCCATAGTGCGTTCAAATTTACCGTGCGTCCCATACTGCGTTCCAACACACCGTGCATCCCATACTGCGTTCCAACATACCGTGCGTCCCATACTGTGTTCCAACATACCGTGCGACCTATACTGCGTTCAAATATACCGTGCGTCCCATACTGCGTTCCAACATCCCATGCGTCCCATACAGCGTTCCAACATACCATGCGTCCCATACTGTGTTCCAACATACCGTGCGACCTATACTGCGTTCAAATATACCGTGCGTCCCATACTGTGTTCCAACATACCGTGCGTCCTATATTGCGTTCCAATATACCATGCGTCCCATACTGCGTTCCAATATACCGTGCGTCCCATACTGCGTTCCAACATACCGTGCGTCCCATACTGTGTTCCAACATACCGTGCGACCTATACTGCGTTCAAATATACCGTGCGTCCCATACTGTGTTCCAACATACCGTGCGTCCTATATTGCGTTCCAATATACCATGCGTCCCATACTGCGTTCCAATATACCGTGCGTCCCATACTGCGTTCCAGTATACCGTGCGTCCCATACTGCGTTCCAACATACCGTGCATCCCATACTGCGTTCCAAAATTCCTTGCGTCCCATACTGCGTTCCAACATACCGTGCGTCCCATACTGCGTTCCAGTATACCGTGCGTCCCATACTGCGTTCCAACACACCTTGCGTCCCATACTGCGTTCCAACATACCGTGCGGCCCATATTGCGTTCCAATATACCGTGCGTCCCATACTGCGTTCCAAAATTCCTTGCGTCCCATACTGCGTTCCAATATACCGTGCGTCCCATACTGCGTTCCAAAATTCCTTGCGTCCCATACTGCGTTCCAGTAT
Organism: Scyliorhinus torazame; assembly: GCF_047496885.1. Lineage (NCBI taxonomy): Eukaryota > Metazoa > Chordata > Chondrichthyes > Carcharhiniformes > Scyliorhinidae > Scyliorhinus > Scyliorhinus torazame. The sequence goes on along the minus strand of NC_092716.1, from coordinate 6,239,796 downwards.
ACCGTGCGTCCCATACTGCGTTCCAACACACCGTGCGTCCCATACAGCGTTCCAACACACCGTGCGTCCCATACAGCGTTCCAACATACCGTGCGTCCCATATTGCGTTCCAATATACCGTGCGTCCCATACTGCGTTCCAACATACCGTGCGTCCCATACAGCGTTCCAACATACCGTGCGTCCCATAGTGCGTTCCAACATACCGTGCATCCCATAGTGCGTTCCAATATACCGTGCGTCTCATACTGCGTTCCAACATACCGTGCATCCCATAGTGCGTTCCAACATACCGTGCATCCCATAGTGCGTTCCAACATACCGTGCGTCCCATACAGCGTTCCAACATACCATGCGTCCCATACAGCGTTCCAATATACCGTGCGTCTCATACTGCGTTCCAACATACCGTGCGTCCCATACTGCGTTCCAACATACCGTGCGTCCCATACAGCGTTCCAACACACCGTGCGTCCCATACTGCGTTCCAACACACCGTGCGTCCCGTACTGCGTTTCAATATACCGTGCGTCCCATACTGCGTTCCAATATACCGTGCGTCCCATACTACGTTCCAATATACCGTGCGTCCCATACTACGTTCCAATATACCGTGCGTCCCATACTGCGTTCCAATATACCGTGCGTCCCATACTACGTTCCAATATACCGGGACTTCCATATTGCGTTCCAACATACCGTGCGTCCCATACTGCGTTCCAATATACCGGGACTTCCATATTGCGTTCCAACATACCGTGCGTCCCATACTGCGTTCCAACATACCGTGCGTCCCATACTGCGTTCCAACATACCGTGCGTCCCATACTGCGTTCCAGTATACCGTGCGTCCCATACTGCGTTCCAACATACCGTGCGTCCCATACTGCGTTCCAACACACCGTGCGTCCCATACTGCGTTCCAACATACTGTGCGTCCCATACTGCGTTCCAACACACCGTGCGTCCCATACTGCGTTCCAGTATACCGTGCGTCCCATACTGCGTTCCAACATACCGTGCGTCCCATACTGCGTTCCAACATACCGTGCGTCCCATACTGCGTTCCAACACACCGTGCGTCCCATACTGCGTTCCAACATACCGTGCATCCTATAGTGCGTTCCAACATACCGTGCATCCCATACTCCGCTCCAACATACCGTGCGTCCCATACTGCGTTCCAACACACCGTGCGTCCCATACTGCGTTCCAACACACCGTGCGTCCCATACTGCGTTCCAACACACCGTGCGTCCCATACTGCGTTCCAACATACCGTGCGTCCCATACTGCGTTCCAACACACCGTGCGTCCCATACTGCATTCCAACATACCGTGCATCCTATAGTGCGTTCCAACATACCGTGCATCCCATACTGCGCTCCAACATACCGTGCGTCCCATACTGCGTTCCAACATACCGTGCGTCCCATACTGCGTTCCAACATACCGTGCCTTCCATACTGCGTTCCAACATACCGTGCATCCCATACTGCGTTCCAACATACCGTGCGTCCCATACTGCGTTCCAACAACCGTGCGTCCCATACTGCGTTCCAACACACCGTGCGTCCTGTACTGCGTTCCAAAATACCGTGCGTCCCATACTGCGTTCCAACACACCGTGCGTCCCTTACTGCGTTCCAATATACCGTGCGTCCCATACTGCGTTCCAACACACCGTGCGTCCCATACTGCGTTCCAACATACCGTGCGTCCCATACTGCGTTCCAACAACCGTGCGTCCCATACTGCGTTCCAACACACCGTGCGTCCCGTACTGCGTTCCAAAATACCGTGCGTCCCATACTGCGTTCCAACACACCGTGCGTCCCATACTGCGTTCCAATATACCGTGCGTCCCATACTGCGTTCCAACACACCGTGCGTCCCATACTGCGTTCCAACACACCGTGCGTCCCATACTGCTTTCCAACACACCGTGCGTCCCATACTGCGTTCCAATATACCGTGCGTCCCATACTGCGTTCCAACACACCGTGCGTCCCATAGTGCGTTCCAACGTATCGTGCATCCCATACTGCGTTCCAATATACCGTGCGTCCCATACTGCGTTCCAGTATACCGTGCGTCCCATACTGCGTTCCAACATACCGTGCATCCCATAGTGCGTTCCAACGTATCGTGCATCCCATACTGCGTTCCAACATACCGTGCGGCCCATTCTGCGTTCCATGCTGTGCTATGCACTGGACACCTGCCACCCGGGTCTTGCACAGTGAGCAGTAATGCCGAGGCTGGTTGCTGGCTGGAATGATCCTCCTGGCTCTCTGCAGCCGAGGTGTATCTCCGGCGTTGCTGTGACCAGTTCTCTCTGTGCAAATATTGTGATGTGTAAAACGGGAATATGTCACATTCATACAGTGTTGTGTTGGAGAGAAAGTGATTGCGCCTGAAATACATGTCTCTGTCAGAAAGGCAGTGGTTGCACGACCTTGCCTGTGTTGGAGAGATATTGGTTAAGTGTTCTTGTGAGTTCACATTCTTTTTCTGAATTAATTCTTGGGGTGTGGGCGCTGCAGGTGAGGCAACATTATTGCCGTTCCTGAATTGACATTCGGTATTGATGGTGAACTGCTGCCTTGAATCACTAAGTTTCACTCAGTCACTTCAGTCCAACTGCTTTATGGTCACTTTAACTGGTAGCAGTTTTTAGCACAGCCACTGCCTCCCCTACATTAGCAGAACCAGTGTTAGACTGAAAGCTTCTGATCATAGACTTTACACTGCAGAAGGAGGCCATTCGGCCCATTGCGTCTGCACCGGCCCTTGGAAAGAGCACCCCACTTAATCCCCATACCTCCACCCTATCCCACTAATCCTACTTAACCTTTTTGGACACTAAGGGCAATTTATCATGGCCAATCCACCTAACCTGCACATCTTTGGACTGTGGGAGGAAACCGGAGCACCCGGAGGAAACCCACGCAGACACGGGGAGAACGTGCAGACTCCGCACAGACAGTGACCCAAGCCGGGAATCGAACCTGGCACCCTGCAGCTGTGAAGCAACTGTGCTAGCCACTGTGCTACTGTGCTGCTGTGTCAGCTGTGCCTCAGTGGGGAGCATTCTTGCCTCTGAGTCAGAAGGTTGTGGGCTCGAGTCATGACTGACTGGGGTGTGCAATACTGAGGGAGTGTTGCACGTTTGGGTGCACCTTCTTTCAGAGCAGATGTTAAAGCTGAGATGCTGTCTGCCCTCCCGGGTTAATGTAAACTATCCCACAGCACAGGCTTGGAGAAGTCAAAGCCAGTCCTGGTCAAGCCTTTATTCCTCAATCAACATAAAAATCTGGCCATTATCAAGTTGCTGTTTGTGGGCTGTGTGCAAATTGGCTGCAGGATTTCACTTCAAAAGTACTTCTTTGGCAATAAAGGATGTCCTTGGTCATGAAAGGTGCCATCTAAATGCAGGTTTTTCATTCTTAAACAATAGTGCCATTGACCAGTGCTGTGTAGGGGTCTGTTATTTCTACAAGAGATTGAGACAGACAGAGCTGAGCTTGGTGAGGAATCACATTATTCACTTTGATTCGAACTTGAAATGGCAACTTGTCTGAACTCAGGACACAGAGAGTTCAAGACTGTTGTTGAAGTATATCATGAAGTATATAAAAGATGAAACAGTTTCTGCTCTCTTGGGATTGTCACATCAGCGGAACAGCACAATTTGTACCTCCGTTCCGCCCTCTGATTTCAGGAAGGTATGTTTTCTCTGGAATTAACTGTTGAGATTATATAAGTGGCACATGTTATTACTGGAGAATAAAGTAATTTACATTCCACACATCAAGCCCTCATCACGTATTCTCTTGTACAGCAGAGTCGGATAACGAGTAAAACTCCTTCCACATTGGCTTGTCAGGACGCCTGGGGCAAGTACAGCATGGGTTAGATACAGAGTAAAGCTCCCTCTACACTGTCCCCATCAAACACTCCCAGGACAGGTATAGCACGGGGTTAGATACAGAGTAAAGCTCCCTCTACACTGTCCCCATCAAACACTCCCAGGACAGGTACAGCACGGGGTTAGATACAGAGTAAAGCTCCCTCTACACTGTCCCCATCAAACACTCCCAGGACAGGTACAGCACGGGGTTAGATACAGAGTAAAGCTCCCTCTACACTGTCCCCATCAAACACTCCCAGGACAGGTACAGCACGGGGTTAGATACAGAGTAAAGCTCCCTCTACACTGTGCCCATCAAACACTCCCAGGACAGGTACAGCACGGGGTTAGATACAGAATAAAGCTCCCTCTACACTGTCCCCATCAAACACTCCCAGGACAGGTACAGCACGGGGTTAAATACAGAGTAAAGCTCCCTCTACACTGTCCCCATCAAACACTCCCAGGACAGGTACAGCACGGGGTTAGATACAGAGTAAAGCTCCCTCTACACTGTCCCCATCAAACACTCCCAGGACAGGTACAGCACGGGGTGAGATACAGAGTAAAGCTCCCTCTACACTGTCCCCATCAAACACTCCCAGGACAGGTACAGCACGGGGTTAGATACAGAGTAAAGCTCCCTCTACACTGTCCCCATCAAACACTCCCAGGACAGGTACAGCACCGGGTGAGATACAGAGTAAAACTCCCTCTACACTGTCCCCATCAAATACTCCCAGGACAGGTACAGCACGGGGTTAGATACAGAGTAAAGCTCCCTCTACACTGTCCCCATCAAACACTCCCAGGACAGGTACAGCACGGGGTTAGATACAGAGTAAAGCTCCCTCTACACTGTCCCCATCAAACACTCCCAGGACAGGTACAGCACGGGGTGAGATACAGAGTAAAACTCCCTCTACACTGTCCCCATCGAACACTCCCAGGACAGGTACAGCACGGGGTTAGATACAGAGTAAAGCTCCCTCTACACTGTCCCCATCAAACACTCCCAGGACAGGTACAGCACGGGGTTAGATACAGAGTAAAGCTCCCTCTACACTGTCCCCATCAAACACTCCCAGGACAGGTACAGCACGGGGTTAGATACAGAGTAAAGCTCCCTCTACACTGTCCCCATCAAACATTCCCAGGACAGGTACAGCACAGGGTTAGATACAGAGTAAAGCTCCCTCTACACTGTCCCCATCAAACACTCCCAGGACAGGTACAGCACGGGGTTAGATACAGAGTAAAGCTCCCTCTACACTGTCCCCATCAAACACTCCCAGGACAGGTACAGCACGGGGTTAGATACAGAGTAAAGCTCCCTCTACACTGTCCCCGTCAAACATTCCCAGGACAGGTACAGCACAGGGTTAGATACAGAGTAAAGCTCCCTCTACACTGTCCCCATCAAACACTCCCAGGACAGGTACAGCACGGGGTTAGATACAGAGTAAAGCTCCCTCTACACTGTCCCCATCAAACACTCCCAGGACAGGTACAGCACGGGGTTAGATACAGAGTAAAGCTCCCTCTACACTGTCCCCATCAAACACTCGCAGGACAGGTACAGCACGGGGTTAGATACAGAGTAAAGCTCCCTCTACACTGTCCCCATCAAACACTCCCAGGACAGGTACAGCACGGGGTTAGATACGGAGTAAAGCTCCCTCTACACTGTCCCCATCAAACACTCCCAGGACAGGTACAGCACGGGGTTAGATACGGAGTAAAGCTCCCTCTACACTGTCCCCATCAAACACTCCCAGGACAGGTACAGCACGGGGTTAGATACAGAGTAAAGCTCCCTCTACACTGTCCCCATCAAACACTCCCAGGACAGATACAGCACAGGGTTAGATCCAGAGTAAAGCTCCCTCTACACTGTCCCCATCAAACACTCCCAGGACAGGTACAGCACGGGGTTAGATACGGAGTAAAGCTCCCTCTACACTGTCCCCATCAAACACTCCCAGGACAGGTACAGCACGGGGTTAGATACGGAGTAAAGCTCCCTCTACACTGTCCCCATCAAACACTCCCAGGACAGGTACAGCACGGGGTTAGATACAGAGTAAAGCTCCCTCTACACTGTCCCCATCAAACACTCCCAGGACAGGTACAGCACGGGGTTAGATACAGAGTAAAGCTCCCTCTACACTGTCCCCATCAAACACTCCCAGGACAGGTACAGCACGGGGTTAGATACAGAGTAAAGCTCCCTCCACACTGTCCCCATCAAACACTCCCAGGACAGGTACAGCACGGGGTTAGATACAGAGCAAAACAACAACGTGCATTGATGCAGTTCTTTTAACACTGTAAAACATTACTGAACATAATTTTGCACCAGACCCCTGACCTTGGCAGTGTCACCCTTGCACTGACACCCAGGCAGTGCTCCTGGCTTGGCAGTGCCAACCAAGCACCTCGGCACTGCTATGGTGGCAGTGCCAAGGTGCCCATATCCAGGAGAAGGGCCAGGGGGCCACCCTGCACATACCCTAACCACCCAGGTTTCTCCGATGGCCCGGGAGACCCCCAGGGTGCCGGTCCTCCTGGTTCACGTTTGTGTGGACCAGCACTGATTAGTGCCCGACTGCAGCCTCCCTGGGGAGGACGGAGAATCGAGGGAGGCCAATGGATCCCGTGAGAGTCGGTCGTAAGTAGGTTTATGACCTACCTCCAGGAGCGGCGTTTGGTCACTCCCTCCCGACTCTGACTTGGGAGAATCCCGCGATGCGCGGAGCCTGTCGGGAGGCTCGCTGGAAGCCTCTCCCGGCATTCACGGCCGCTTTGCGCTCTGCCTTGACCACAACACGGCTGGAGAATCGCGCCCTTAGTCTCTCACATTTGATAACCTTTCTTCCCAGGAACTAATTTAATGAATCTTCACTGTACCACCTCCAAAGATATAGAGACCAGCCAAAACCGTGCACAGCAGTCCGGGTGTGGTCTCATCTGTACTGTTAAAGCAAAGCTCCTTCAATTAGAACATAAGAACATAATTCTCTTACAATAAGGGCTAACACGCCATCCGCCTTCCCAATTGCATGCTGGACATGACTGCTACCTTTATGTGTTTCTTGTACAAGTACACACAAGACTCCAGTTGAAACCTATTGAAGATTATTAGTCGGACTGGCAATGTGGCTCATTTCCACATGTTAGAAGCTACACATATCCACACACAGGGCCCTCTGCTCAATCTGGGAAAATCAGATCCACTATCTCCTTCAGAATCATGCATGTAAGCTTTCAGTTCCTGCGAATCTGTCGGCTTTTAGTCCCTTTTAGATTTATCCAGTACTTTTCCTCTACCATTGTGAATTATTTTAAGTTCCTCACTCTTAGTAGCTATTTCTGGTATGTAATTTGTGTCCTACTGTTGTTGATTCCCAAATTTCTTTCTCTGTCAGTCTGGCCTCAATAAAAGTTGAGATGGATTCGCACGTAAAAAGAAGTTATTTATTTAGCTTGCAAGCTTGATTCATTTCATAGAAATATAAGAGACATCCAGTTTCCTATATCCCAGAAAGCGAATGAACAAAGAAACAAAGGGATCTCTGCAAATCAATTCAAATGGTATCAAGTTTCACATACTCGACGCCCATAGGTCAGCCTATATCCCTCCTGACCTGTTTGATCTATTCTGATTGGCTCACTTCCAATCCCTTTCTCTGGCGCCTATCAATGCAGCATCACTCTCATAGACACACCTCTTCCTGCTTTTTCCATGCGGTCTCAAATCCCTTTCTCCCTAACTGCCAGAATCAAAGTGGCTTATTTCTACATTACATTAACTAGTATCTCTAAAGTAACTATTTTATATCACATTCGTCACTGTGAAGCCAGACACTAATATTTGTCCAATGTCGCTGCCATTTCTCCATTCCCCGTTATAATATCTTCTGTCTCTATCTCGAAGGGATAAATTTTATTTTAGCTACTCTCCATCTTTTTGCACACTGGAAAGGTTCTTGGGCAGGATTCTCCTTTGTCCACGCCGATATCGCAATCGGTGATCGGGCGGAGAATCGACTTTGACGCCCAAATCGGGGCCGGCGCTGGTTTGACGCCAGTCAGCCATGCTCCGCACCATCGGATCATCGCGTTGCAGCGGTGTTGGCACGCCATTGGCCGGCCCTCCCGCGATGCTTCGTCCCCTGATGAGTCGAGTTCCCGATGGCGCGGGACACGTGTGGTCGCAGCGGTCAGGAACCCGGCACACTCGGCAGGGATCCGTGCCGCTGGCCGGGGGTGGCCCATCCGCGAGGGCTGATGGGGGGGTTGGCCTGGGGGTGGGCTGTGGGGTCGCGGATGGCGAGTCAGGTCCGTGCATGGCCGGCGCCATGTTTTCTGGCCCGCCCACTGCGGGATGTCGGCCGTGCGCAGACAGGGATCCGCCCATTCTCCTGCCGCTTTCGGTGCGGGAGCCGGGAGTTTGGCCCGCCACCGCTGCTAGCCCCTCACCAGTCCCAGAATCGGTGAGTGGTCGGCAACGATTTTTCCATCGTAAGCCTCACGCAGATTCTCCGTTCGAGTCGGCACTTAGCCCCTGAAACGGAGAATCCTGCCCCTTATCTGTTTTTATATTATTGACTAGTTTACTCTCATCTTATATTTTTTGCCATTTTATCAACTTTTTGGTGGCCCTTTGTCAACATCTAAATTTCTCCCAATCCTCAGGTTTACTACTGTTCGTTACAACATCGTCAGTCTTTTAAAAATCTAATACTGTCCATAACTTTGCTCATGAACCAATGGGATCTTTCTGGTTTAGCACACTGGGCTAAATCGCTGGTTTTTAAAGCGGACCAAGGAAGGCCAGCAGCACGGTTCAATTCCCGTACCAGCCTCCCCGAGCAGGCGCCGGAATGTGGCGACTAGGGGCTTTTCACAGTAACTTCATTGAAGCCTACTTGTGACAATAAGCGATTTTCATTTCATTCATTTCATTCTAATTGAGTTGTTTATTTAACGTTCCTCATTCGTGTTTCTTCTTAAAATCTCAAGATTTGGGCCACCTGTCTTAATATCTCTCTATGTTGTCAAATTTTCTCAGTAACCACGAACAGCATGAAGAATAAATAAAAATACTAAAGGTTTTGGAATGTTTTACTGTTTTCAAGGAAAGTTATTATTGTTTAAACAAAATCAGATTCTTTCAAGCTGTCAGTCGGAGTGAGGCCCCAGAGTGAACGGCTTGTATTAGACCCCTTGTGGCCTCCAGTCACTTTTATCCATAAGACCATAAGACATAAGAGCAGAATTAGGCCACTCGGCCCATCGAATCTGCTCTGCCATTCAATCACGGCTGATATTTTTCTCATCCCCATTCTCCTGCCTTCTCCCCATAACCCCTGATCCCCTTGTTAATCAAGGTCCCTCAGAACAATGCTGCTAAATGTTGAAGGGGGCTGGACTGCCTTTTTCTTGGGGTGTTAATTGAGCAGACGAGGACTGAAGAAAGAAAGTACATGAAAGCCATTCAGCTCCTACAGCCAGTCCCAACGTTGAGTTAGATCGTGGCTGACCTGTAACTCCACTCCATCGGCTCCCTTGCTTCAGTGACCCCTTCATCCCAGCTGATCCCCAGCCTCAGCAGCTTTTTTGTGGATAGATGCCAGAATTTTACTACCCTTTGTATGAAGCAGTGCTCCGTGACACTATCACTCAATAACCTACCACTAATTTTAAGGTGATGTTTCTTCCACCTTGTTTTTGAAACCCCTCCTCCACCATCAAAGGAAATAGTTTCTCTACCCTGTCGATTTATTTAATGATCTTAGACACCTCATGTTCCACCCATTCCATCCTGGTCTTGGTGCATGTTTTGGTGCGGGTTGTGGACCTGTATCCAGTGGGAGTTAGATTGAAGCAGCCAAACCTCCTTTGTTTCCTGACCCTCAGCAGCCTTCAGTGAGGGAGCAATGGTGAGCAGACCATAGTGCCATCTGTCCTGGCTGGAGTGGAGCCCAAAACCTACAGAGATCTGCCAGAAGAGTGTTCCAGCACACAACACGACTCGGTCCCCAGGAGACTAAGATTTCTTTACCCTTCTGTCTCAGTATGGTTCACAGACAGCTTTTCAAGACATCACTGGATGTTCTATTGTCTGCACTCTATATTTACAGTGAAGTCACTTAATAATGTCATTGAGAGATTTCAGTAATCAAGACATCTCATGTTTCAAAAACACACAATATAATTTGTGTTGAAGGAATGCTTGCTTGTTATTGAAGCTCAGCGACCAGCAAACATTTGTGTGTCAGCCTGCCAAATCATGCACCCTCTTCCTCTGCCCTGCCAAATCCTGTACCCTCGTCCTCTGCTCTGCCAAATCCTGCACCCTCTTCCTTTGCCCTGCCAAATCCTGCACCCTCTTCCTCTGCCCTGCCAAATCCTGCACCCTCTTCCTCAGCCCTGCCAAATCTTGCACCCTCTTCCTCTGCCCTGCCAAATCCTGCACCCTCTTCCTCTGCCCGGCCAAATCCAGCACCCTCTTCCTCTGCCCTGCCAAATCCTGCACCCTCTTCCTCAGCCCTGCCAAACCCTGCACCCTCTTCCTCTGCCCTACCAAATCCTGCACCCTCTTCCTCTGCCCTGCCAAATCCTGTACCCTCTTCCTCTGCCCTGCCAAATCCAGCACCCTCTTCCTCTATCCTACCAAATCCTGTACCCTCTTCCGCTGTCCTGCCAAATCCTGTACCCTCTTCCTCTGCCCGGCCTGATCTGGCACCCTCTTCCTCTGCCCTGCCAAATCCAGCACCCTCTTCCTCAGCCCTGCCAAATCATGCACCCTCTTCCTCAGCCCTGCCAAACCCTGCACCCTCTTCCTCTGCCCTGCCAAATCCTGTACCCTCTTCCTCTGCCCAGCCAAATCCTGTACCCTCTTCCTCTGCCCAGCCAAATCCTGTACCCTCTTCCTCTGCCCTGCCAAATCCTGTACCCTCTTCCTCTGCCCTGCCATCTCAGTAACATAGATTCATGGCGCAGAAGGAGACAATTCCCCCCATCCTGTCTGTGCCAACCATAAACGAGCTATCCCAACCTAATCCCATCATCCAGCTCTTTGTCCATAGCCCTGTGAAATGCAGCACCTCAAGTTCATATCCAAGTATTATTATAAATGCAATGACAGTTTCTGCCTCTCTTACCCTCGCACGCCTTCTCAACTCTCTTCTCCTTCCACCAATTATTTCAAATCTTTGCCCCATAGTTTTTGATCCCTTTGCTCCACTCTATCTCGGCTTCTCATCATTTTATAGACCTCAGTTAAATCTCCTTTTAGCCTCCACAGTTCCAAAGAATAGAACCCCAGCCTAGGCTATCTGTCCCCATAGCTAAAATTCTCAATTCCTTGATTCCATAAATGTTGCCTTGATGTCAAGGGCAGTCACTCTCGCCTCACCTCACAAGCTCTTTTGTCCATGTTTGAACCAAGGCTTTAATGAGGTCAGGAGCTGAGTGACCCTGGTGGAATTCAAACTGAGCGTCCGTGAGCAGGTTATCGCTGAGTAAGTGGTGTTTGATGGCACGGTTGATGCTTCCTTCCATCACTTTGCTGATGATGAAGAGGAGACTGTTGGGGAAGTCGATGGCCAGGTTGGATTTTCCTGCTTTTGTGGAAGGAACGTGCCTGGACAATTGCCCACATTGTTGGTAGATGCCGGTGTTGAAGGTGGACTGTCGTGCGGCTAGTTCTGGAGCACAAGTCTTCAGCATTGCAGCCAGGATGCCATCAGGGCTCAGAGCCTTGTTGTGTCCAGTGCCGTCAGCCATTTCTTGATGCCACACGGAGTAAATAACATTGGCTGAGGACAGGCATCTGTGATGCTGTGGCCCTCCGGAGGAGGCCAAAATGGATCATCCACTTGGTATTTCTGGCTGGAGATGATTACAAATGCTTCAGCCTTTTTGTTTGTACTGGCCTGCTGGGCTCTGCATCGTTTTCCAAGCTTCTCAACTTTACACATTCTCTCGTGAAAAGCTCCTCGACGAGATCTAAAGCGCTTCCTTTGAGGTAGCCAGTCATTCAGAATATTGCCTGCACTGATAGATACTGCCATCGGGATTCAGATCGCTTCTTCCAGTTTTCTTTTAATATGGCTTCACTTTGTGAATTGTGCAATGTGGAGATGATGTTTCTTTGCCAGGAGATTCCTGTCTGAATCTCGGGGTTGTAGCATGACCATCTCCACTTCCTGCCACATGAACTTTCCTGCAAATGGAACACTTGGCTTATTTTTTAAATTCAGTGAGATGTTACATACATAGAATTTACAGAGCAGAAAGAGGCCATTCGGCCCATCGAGTCTGCACCAGCGCTTGGAACGAGCACCCTACTTAAGCCCACTCTCCACCCTATCCCCGTAACCCCGCCTAACATTTTTGGACACTAAGGGCAATTTAGCATGGCCAATCCACCTAACCCACACATCTTTGGACTGTGGGAGGAAACCGGAGCACCCGGAGGAAACCCGCGCAGACATGGGGAGAACGTGCAGACTCCGCACAGACACTGACTCAAGCCGGGAATCGAACCCGGGACCCTGGAGCTGTGAGGCAACTGTGCTAACCACTGTGCCATGTGTGTTGAACTCAGATGGGTGACTGTAAAAGGAAGACTACATCAGGGCTGGTTATTATGCCTACATAACAGTGGTCACTACAGTCCAATAGGTTTTTCAGTCTGTGTTTTGGTGGGCAATAAGATACTGTGTAAATACAACTCATTTCCCTTCCCCTCAATTCCTATCTCCCCCCCCCCAACCATTCCAAAAGTGCCAAGGAGTTTCACTGGAGCACGGTCAAACAAAATTTGGCTACAATAGCTATTGAGCTACAATATCATAAATATTACTTCAATAACTTGGTCAAAGAGGTACGTTTTAAGAGTTGAGAGATCTAAAGAGGTTTACAGAGGGAATTCCAGAGCTTCGGAGCCAGGTTGCTGAAGGCCCATCCACCAAAGGTGGAATGATTAAAGACAGAGATGCTTACTGGCCCAGAATTGCAGGAATGCAGATATCTTGGAGGGTTGTGGGACTGGGAGAAGATACGGAGATAGGGAAGGACACAGCAATGGAGGGATTTGGAAACATGGGTGAGAATTGTAGAATTGAGCTTTTGCTTAACCGAGAGCCATGCAGGTCAGCGGGGACAAGTGTGATAGGCACAGATAGGAACTGTGCACGTTGTGACATGGATTGCAGTTTTCAATAAACTCAAGCTTGCTGGGGGTAGATTGTGGGAGACCAGCTGGGAATAGTCAAGTCTAGAAGGAGCAACGGCATGGCTGAGGGTTTCAGCTAAAGATGGGTTGAGGCAGGGAGAGAGTGGAAATGGGCAGTATTAGTGATGGTATAGGTCGGTGGGGGAGTAAGATAGTGGGCAAATATTTGACAGATTATCCTGTGAGAAAATGTGAACTTGTCCATTTTGGAAGGAAGAATAGAAAAGTAACTTACTATTTAAATGGAGAGATTACAGAACTCTTGAGTTACAGAGGGATCTGGGTGCCCTGGTACATAAACCACAAAAGGTAAGTTTGCAGGTACAGCAAGTGATTAGAAAGGCAAATGGAATGTTGTTATTTATTGCAAGGGGAATGGAATCTAAAAGTGGGAATGATTTTGCTACGTTTGTCCAGGCCCCTGTAGGGCTCCGCCGTGGCCGGCGCGGAGATGAGAGCCCCCTGCGCATGCGGCAAAATACGACGACCGGTCTGTGCATGCACGGAATCACGCTGGCGGTTCCGCGCATGCGCGAGATCACAATGGCCGTTCCGCACATGCGTGAACTCGCGCAGTCCCTTCGGCGCCGGCTGGAGCGGCACTAACCCCTCCGCTGTCCACCTAGCCCCCGAGCCAGGTGAGAATTCCTCATCTTGGGGGCTCGTTGATGCCGGAGTCGTTGGGGCCTCTTTTCCCACCAGCGTGGGGACTTAATTCCCGGAAGGGAGAATCCCGGCCATAAGACCCTGTGCCATGGTGGATGTAGCGAGGATGTTTCCTCTTGTGGGAGAGGCTAGAATTAGGAGGAGTCTTTTAAAAATAAGGGATCTCCCAGCACGGTAGCACAGTGGCTAGCACTGCGGCTTCACAGCGCCAGGGTCCCAGGTTCGATTCCCGGCTTGAGTCACTGTCTTTGCAGAGGCTGCTTTCTCCCTGTGTCTGCGTGGATTTCTTCCGGGTGCTCCGGTTTCCTCCCACAAGTCCCCAAAGACGTGCTGTTAGGTCATTTGGACATTCTGAATTCTCCCTCTGTGTACCCGAACAGGCGCCGGAGTGTGGTGACTAGGGGATTTTCACAGTAACTTGGTGTTAATGTAAGCCTACTTGTGACAATAAAGATTATTATTATAAGATGGAAATGAAGAGAATTTTCTTTCCCTCGGGGAGTCGTGAGCTTTTGGAACAGTAAAGGTAGTGCCACTGAATATTTTTAAAGCAGAGGTAGATGGATTCTTGACTAACACGGGGGGTCAAAGGTTGGGCGGAATATGGAGTTGAGGCCACAATTAGATCAGCCATGTTTGTATTGAATGACACAGCTGACGGCTGCTCCCAATTTGTATGTTCTTATGTTTGTGTGGAAGCTCATCTCAGGGCCCGACATGGCATCAAGATTGCAAAAAACCGAGTGTAACCTCCGTTGGCAGGGAAAGGGGTGGAGGCAGTGTCTGAGGTATGTATACCGAAGGCTCAGACTTCAACCCACACCCTTCTAACTGAGAGAGAATGCTCCTTACTGAGCCCGGCTGGCAGAACCCAGGTGTAGAATCCTCATATTTATCAAAAATCTACTTAGCTTGAGTTAGTTATGTAGCCGGTGACACAACCCACCACACAGCACATCAACTAACTTGCCGAACATGGAGACTGCTATCACATCTGATCAAAGACACCCAAAATATCAAATCTGTTTCCATGTAAATTGCATGGCATAGACTCGCAGATAGCTAGGGGGCAGTTTGTGGCTGCAGGGGAAGAAGGATAGTTTGCAAAGTATTAATCAGCAACTGGATAACTCGCTGGTGTTCGTAACATCAGACTTCCCTCCAAGGTACCTATTATTCTGAACGTTTCTTCGAAGCAGATGAGAATTTCCACAACGTTTCTCTTTTGCAACACTCCTCATTAAGGGGAGAGAGTTAATCTTGCGAAGCAAGTTAATTTCCACTAAAACTGGTGCCAGAACAACGAGGGTATTTTGACAATTACAGAATGTCACTTATAAAGCCACAAAGCTCCATTTTTTTTTAAAAGCCTCTCTCATATGCAGTTAAAAGAAATAAACCACGCCGGTAATATTTGGGGCTTCTTGCTGCAAAGCTCCAGCAGTATAAACCCAGACCAGGAGAAAAAGGAAGGGAAAAAAACACCTTATTACTTCGAACTCCTGCAAGCCATTTTAGTCTCTAAAGGTTTTGGATTGCCTGGGGCGGTATGTCTGCAGTGTTTCGGGAAATGAGTTGCCTTCGCACGAACACTGCTGTGTTCTGCAGCATAGCGGCCCCCCAGCATCCCCGCTTGATTTCTGTTAACCCTTTCCTATCTCCAAGTTCCATCTCAAACTGTATAACAAGGGGCATTGGAAACAGGAATAGGTGGGAGGGCGAAAAAGGGGAACTGAAGAGAAAAATTGCCCTAAAATCTCCCAGCGATGTCTTGATACTTTTCAGTAGATTAAAAACACACACTTAAAATAAGAAAAACAAACTGTTTCTTGAGAATTCGATTTAAATTGAAACTGGGATTTACCATGCGTCTGAGGTGGAGTGGAGGGACTTCACTTGGTGGAACGCAAAATAAAACTTCTTTGAAAAGGCTGAGTTCCCCCCCCCCCCAGCTTATCCCCCCCCCAGCTTATCCCCCCCCCTCCCCAGCTTATCCCCCCCTCCCCAGCTTATCCCCCCCTCCCCAGCTTATCCCCCCCCAGCTTATCCCCCCTCCCCAGTTTAGCCCCCCTCCCCAGCTTATCCCCCCTCCCCAGCTTATCCCCCCTCCCCAGCTTATCCCCCCTCCCCAGCTTATCCCCCCCTCCCCAGCTTACCCCCCCTCCCCAGCTTATCCCCCGCTCCCCAGTTTAGCCCCCCTCCCCAGCTTATCCCCCCCTCCCCAGCTTATTTCCCCCCTCCCCAGCTTATTTCCCCCCTCCCCAGCTTATTTCCCCCCTCCCCAGCTTATTTCCCCCCCCCCCCCATCGGCAGTTGCTAAAGATCATTCTGAAGTGTTGAGGTATTTGAAGGCCGCAGTTCAAGTGGACTGGTCTTTGCAAACCACTTACCTGCTAAATCTGGCTCCTTACTCTGGCCTCGCCCTCCTCAGCCCAGGGCTGATCCTGGCCAGCTTATCTGACCTGTCGGGCACAGAGCCTCTGAACTCTGCTGTTTGCTAAATTACATTTTCTTACCAACCTTTTCAACCAATTTCTTAAAATCAATTCTCATTACCATGTCAGAAAATTGTCTCTGTTATGCATACCCCACATTTATTATCAAACTCTGTTATATGTAGCACTGTTTCTGCTTTACATCCATCCCCATTTAATTCAGCACTTTTAGCACTTTCCCTGTTATACTCACTACCCACGCTATAAGTCTCGCTGTTATAACATTGTCTCTCTCACACCCTTTATCCTCAATGTCAGGCTCAGTGTTAGAATACTGATCCTGTTACATGCCTTATCTGGATAACCTCCTCTACTCTAGCACTCTGCACTTAGACTCCTTATTTTACTCATGTTATGTTTGTTGCTGTGTTCTAGGGCGCTGCCTGTGGCATCCACCTCGTTCTAACTTGTTTCCCAAAGTCTGTGCTCTGATCAGGGTGGAATTTGTTAAAAGCGGTCTTGTTTCACAGAACCTGGAGATTGTAAAGGTTGTTTTGGGTCACTGTCCTGCTCTCTTCCCACTTCATTTTATTTCAATAGGAATACATGTACCAAACCAGGGGTGCACGGCTGCGCAGTGGTTAACTCTGCTGCCTCACAGCTCCAGGGACCCAGGTTTGATTCTGGCCTCGGGTGTCTGTGTGGAGTTTGTACGTTCTCCCCGTGTGTGCGTGGGTTTCCTCCCACAGTCCAAAGATGTGCAGGTTAGGTGGATTGGCCGTGCTAAATTGCCCAAAGGTTAGGTGGGGTTATGGTAATTTGGGGGGGGAGGGGCAGTGGGCCCATGTAGGGTGTTCTTTCAGAGGGTTAGTGCAGTCTCCTTCTGCACTGTAGGGATTCTATAAAGCAATATTCTTCTTGATTGGAATCAGCCCTGACACTTGTGCACACTGATGCTGAGCTTCCAGGTCTCGTGATGAAATGCCAGAATTCAACTTGAAACCTTCATGGACATTACAAACAGCAAGGGACCATAGTCTTCGGCGACCCCCTGCCACTAAGCCAATTTTGGATCCAATTTTCTAAATTGCTCCGAACCGCAAGGGCTCTTACCTTCTAGACCAGTCTCCCATGCGGGACCTTGTCAAAAGACATTCTGAAGTCCACGTAGACTACATCAACTACACTACCTTCATCGACACACCTAATCACCTCCTTGAAAAATTCAGTCAAATTTGTAAGACATAGAACATAGAACAGCACTGAACAGGCCCTTCGGCCCTCGATGTTGTGCCGAGCATTATCCGAAACCAAGTTCAAGCTATCCCAATCCCTGTCATTCTGGTGCGCTCCATGTGCCTATCCAATAACCGCTTGAAAGTTCCTAAAGTGTCCGACTCCACCATCACAGCAGGCAGTCCATTCCACACCCTAACCACTCTCTGAGTAAGGAACCTACCTCGGACATCCCTCCTATATCTCCCACCCTGAACCTTGTAGTTATGCCCCCTTGTAACAGCTACATCCACCCGAGGAAATAGTATCTGAACTTCCACTCTATCTATCCCCCTCATTATCTTATAAATCTCTTGTTATGGGCGAGGTGTTTTCAGAACCCCAAAATGGAGTTCAACCAACCTCTCCCTTTAATGGATTTGTTGCTTTCCATAGGTGTGGGATTACAATTATGGACACATGGGTTTTTAAACACAAAACACTGATAATTCCATGAACTCAACTTAACATCTTAAATAAACATTGGATCTCTTAACACCCCTTACTTCAAAGATAACTCAGAAAATATTGCAACAGTAAATAATTCCTTAAAATGTTCCTTCAAACTTCCAAGAGACTTAACACCTTTAAACAAAATCACATCAGGTTAAAGGTTTTACTATAACGAGTTTAAATCACCCAAATGATCCAGAGATGGTCTTTTATGGCAGAGATCCAGCTCACTGCAAAACACAGACAGACGCCCAGCTCTTTTCCTCCAAACTGCAAAACTAAACTGCAAAATGGCTGACCTGACCTCAGCTCCACCCACTCTCTGACATCACTGTTTTCTTAAAGTTACATTGCTTAAACATCCATGTCTTAAAGGTACTCTCACATGACACTCTATTAAGTCGCCTCTCATCCTCCTCCGCTCCAAAGAGAAAAGCCCTAGCTCCCTCAACCTTTCCTCATAAGACCTATCCTGCAAACCAGGTAGCATCCTGGTAAATCTCCTTTGCACCCTTTCCAATGTTTCCACATCCTTCCTATAATGAGGTGACATGATCTGCACCAATTCTCCAAACAAGTGTCATGACTTAGTGCCATTCTGTTGCTTTGTCCTTGTAACCCTGCACATTGTTTCCGTTCAAGGAATGTCCTCTAGAATGCCTCGATTGAGCCTGCCTCCACCACACCTCCAGGCCGCACATTCCAGACTCGAACCGCTCGCTGTGTGAAGAGGTATATTGTCACATCACATTTTCTCTTGCAAATCACTTTAATTCTGTGCTCTCACAGGAACAATCTCTCCCTCTGTATTCTGTCCAGCCCCCTCATGATTTTGAACATCTCTATCAAATCTCCTCTTAACCTTCTTCTCTCCAAGGGGAACAGTCCCAACCTCTCCAATCTGTCCTCGTAACTGAAGTTTCTCATCCCTGGATCCATTCTTGTGAACCTCTTCTGCGCTCCCCAAAGTGTTCACATCCTTCCATTAGCGTGGCTCCCAGAACTGTGCACAATACTCCAGCTGAGGTCTAACCAGCGTCTGGTATAAGTTCAGCATAACCCCCTCGCTCTTGTGCTCTCTGCCCCTATTAATGAAGCCCAGGATACTGTCTGCTTTATTAACCGCTCTTTGACTGGGTTTGGTCACGAATCCTTTATGTGGCTTGGTGTCAAATTCTGTTTGATAATCATACCTGTGAAGTGCCTTAGGAAGTTTTGCTCTGTTAAAAGTCATAGAAATGCAAGCTGTTGTAGCCACAGCCCTCAGCGAGAGAACAGTGCAGTTGGCACTGGTCAAAGTTTTTGGAACAAGCAGTGCAGGAGCAATTATTCATCTCTGAGAACACTTGGAGGCTTTCAGTTGGAAGTTGGTTCCCAGGAAAAATCTTTTTGAAAGCAATAAGGCCTCAGAGTCATGTTGGATCTTGGAGAAAGCTTGAGACATCTGGGGCGAAATTCCCCGACCCCCCGCCGGGTCGGAGAATCGCCGGAGGCTGGCGTGAATCCCGCCCCTGCCGGTTGCCGAAGTCTCCGGCACCGGATATTCGGCGGGGGCGGGAATCGCGCCGCGCCGGTTGGCGGGCCCCCCCGCTCGATTCTCCGGCCCGGATGGGCCGAAGTCCCGCCGCTAAATTGCCTGTCCCGCCGGCGTAAATTAAACCACCTACCTTACCGCCGGGACAAGGCGGCGCGGGCGGGCTCCGGGATCCTGGGGGGGTCGCGGGGCGATCTGGCCCCGGGGGGTGCCCCCACGGTGGCCTGGCCCGCGATCGGGGCTCACCGATCCGCGGGCGGGACTGTGCCGTGGGAGCACTCTTTCCCTTCCGCCTCCGCCACGGTCTCCACCATGGCGGAGGCGGGAGAGACTCCCTCCACTGCGCATGCGCGGGAAACTGTCAGTGGCCGCTGACGCTCCCGGCATGCGCCGCCCGGAGATGTCATTTCCGCGCCAGCTGTTGGGGCACCAAAGGCCTTTTCCGCCAGCTGGCGGGGCGGAAATTCACCCGGCGCCGGCCTAGCCCCTCAATGTTGGGGCTCGGCCCCCAAAGATGCGGAGCATTCCGCACCTTTGGGGCGGCGTGATGCCAGTCTGATTTGCGCCGTTTTGGGCGCCAGTCGGCGGACATCGCGCCGTTTCCGGAGAATTTCGCCCGAGATGTAGCCCCCACTGCAATGATGCAAATGTATTTGTATACCCGTTTGTCTTGTCTCTCAAAAATGTCTCCAGACACAGTGAATCACAGGTACTTTCAATCTGTATCCAAATGTGATTGTCACTTTTATCCATGTCTAAATTCAGCGGTTTGCTAGACCACTTTAGAGAGCAGTTCAGAATTAACCATGTTAATCCATTAAAGGTCCCCCGTGTCTGGTGGAGTTGGTGCACTGCTTTCCTGGAGGACAGTAGGTCAGATTCCATTTGTAGTGTTCCCTCTCCGCCTGTCGTTCCACGGTCGGGGCCGTTGAGTTATGGACAATCATTAAAATAAAAATGAAATATAAAATAATTAAAAGATTGCACAGGGATAGAAATAACTACAATATGTTACAAAATGCAGGTCTCCCCGATATTACATGAGGCAGGGGCCAGGAACAACATGAAAGTGAATCACAAACTCTTCTTACTCCCCTTTGGTGTACCTTCTAAACCACAGTGTGTCTTTAACCCGTATGGACAAATGACCACAAGTTGCTTAATACAATAATACTTTATTTCACACACACAAAGTTAATGTTAGTCAATCACACACACATCCAAGTTGAACTCTTAAGGTAACACACTAGAAAGACCGTAACTTAACTTCCAGGTGATTGGCAAGTACAGAGTATATACGGCCTTATCGGGAACCCTGTTGTCCGGCAGTGCTGGATGTCTGTTGCTGGTTGTCTGTGTCCTCGGCTCTAGTCCCTCCGTGGATCGTCCCCTCCCCGGCTGGTGAAGGGGCCACCGTTGTTGTCGCCAGTCGAGAGAGCGAGTGGTGGGCTGCGCAGCACCTTTTATCCTTTGAATGTTTCGCTCGCTTTTTGGCGGTCCCTGGTAGATGTCCAATCAATCGATCAGGTGCTTGATCACCCTGATTGATCCCAGCCAATTGAGGGTTGCCCCCTTGATGGCTGAGCGGGTCCCAGTTGGCCATGGCTGTTAGTGTCCGAGGCATGTAGGCCTTCCCAAAAAAGGAAACCGACGTCACCAAGTCTGCCACTTATTGTTAGTTTCTACCTGGAGCCCATTGTCCCGGGATGGCCTTTTAAAGGCCCTTTTCCTGTGTCAGTTTCTGCAAAGGTCTGGCCTGCAGCTTTTGTATATTTGCAAGCTGCAGCCTGTCTGTTGTGTCCTTGGCCAATTTTCCCATCGATCTTTGCGGGTGGCCATTTTAGATGGCCACACTTTCCTTTCCCCCTTTACACTTCCTATCCCCTTATAAGAACATAAGAACTAGGAGCAGGAGTAGGCCATCTGGCCCCTCGAGCCTGCTCCACCATTCAATGAGATCATGGCTGATCTTTTGTGGACTCAGCTCCACTTTCCGGCCCGAACACCATAACCCTTAATCCCTTTATTCTTCAAAAAACGATCTATCTTTATCTTAAAAACATTTAATGAAGGAGCCTCTACTGCTTCACTGGGCAAGGAATTCCATAGATTCACAACCCTTTGGGTGAAGAAGTTCCCCTTAAACTCAGTCCTAAATCTACTTTCCCTTATTTTGAGGCTATGCCCCCTAGTTCTGCTTTCACCCGCCAGTGGAAACAACCTGCCCGCATC
This sequence comes from Scyliorhinus torazame, assembly GCF_047496885.1. Taxonomy (NCBI): domain Eukaryota; kingdom Metazoa; phylum Chordata; class Chondrichthyes; order Carcharhiniformes; family Scyliorhinidae; genus Scyliorhinus; species Scyliorhinus torazame. Next base: position 6,218,042 of record NC_092716.1, on the reverse strand, counting down.
TATCCTATCTATTCCCTTCATAATTTTATATGTTTCTACAAGATCCCCCCTCATCCTTCTAAATTCCAACGAGTACAGTCCCAGTCTACTCAACCTCTCCTCGTAATCCAACCCCTTCAGCTCTGGGATTAACCTAGTGAATCGCCTCTGCACATCCTCCAGTGCCAGTACATCCTTTCTCAAGTAAGGAGACCAAAACTGAACACAATACTCCAGGTGTGGCCTCACTAACACCTTATACAATTGCAGCATAACCTCCCTAGTCTTAAACTACATCCCTCTAGCAATGAAGGACAAAATTCCATTTGTCTTCTTAATCACCTGTTGCACCTGTAAACCAACTTTTTGCGACTCATGCACTAGCACACCCAGGTCTCACTGCACAGCAGCATGTTTTAATATTTTATCATTTAAATAATAATCCCTTTTGCTGTTATTCCTACCAAAATGGATAACCTCACATTTGTCAACATTGTATTCCATCTGCCAGACCCTAGCCTATTCACTTAGCCTATCCAAATCCCTCTGCAGACTTCCAGTATCCTCTGCACTTTTTGCTTATCTTAGTGTCGTCTGCAAACTTGGACACATTGCCCTTGGTCCCCAACTCCAAATCATCTATGTAAATTGTGAACAGTTGTGGGCCCAACACTGATCCCTGAGGGACACCACTAGTTACTGATTGCCAACCAGAGAAACACCCATTAATCCCCACTTTTGCTTTCTATTAATTAACCAATCCTCTATCCATGCTACTACTTTCCCCTTAATGCCATGCATCTTTATCTTATGCAGCAACCTTTTGTGTGGCACCTTGTCAAAGGCTTTCTGGAAATCCAGATATACCACATCCATTGGCTCCCCGTTATCCACCGCACTGGTAATGTCCTCAAAAGGTTCCACTAAATTAGTTAGGCACGACCTGCTCTTTATGAACCCATGCTGCGTCTGCCCAATGGGACAATTTCCATCCAGGTGCCTCGCTATTTCTTCCTTGATGATAGATTCCAGCATCTTCCCTACTACCGAAGTTAAGCTCACTGGCCTATAATTACCCGCTTTCTGCCTACCTCCTTTTTTAAACAGCGGTGTCACGTTTGCTAATTTCCAATCCGCCGGGACCACCTCAGAGTCTAGTGAATTTTGGTAAATTATCACTAGTGCATTTGCAATTTCCCTAGCCATCTCTTTTAGCACTCTGGGATGCATTCCATCAGGGCCAGGAGACTTGTCTACCTTTAGCCCGATTAGCTTGCCCATCACTACCTCCTTGGTGATAACAATCCTCTCAAGGTCCTCACCTGTCATAGCCTCATTTCCATCTGTCACTGGCATGTTATTTGTGTCTTCCACTGTGAAGACCGATCCAAAAAACCTGTTCAGTTCCTCAGCCATTTCCTCATCTCCCATTATGAAATCTCCCTTCTCATCCTCTAAAGGACCAATATTTACCTTATAGGGAAGCAAAGGTGATTTATCAGAGCGTGACTGAGAGTTCATTATTAGCATCAGGCGATGAGCTTGAGCTCCAGTGAGCCCCCTCTGTCTGCATCAACAGAGCCAAGGTAGAGATGGTTAGCAGTTTCAAATTCCTAGATGTGCACATCACCAACAATCTGTCGACACTACTACCAAGAAAGCACAACAATGCCTATACTTCCTCAGGAAACTAAGGAAATTCGGCATGTCCACATTGACTCTTACCAACTTTTACAGGTGCACCATAGAAAGCATCCTATCAGGCTGCATCACAGTTTGGTATGGAAACTGCTCGGCCCAAGACTGCAAGAAACTTCAGAGAGTCGTGAACACCGCCCAGTCCACCACACAAACCTGCCTCCCATCCATTGACTCCGTCTACACCTCCCGCTGCCTGGGGAAAGCGGGCAGCATAATGAAAGACCCCTCCCACCCAGCTTACTCACTCTTCCAACTTCTTCCATCGGGCACGAGATACAGAAGTCTGAGAACACTCAGGAACAGACTCAAAAACAGCTTCTTCCCCACTGTCACCAGACTCCTAAACAACCCTCTTATGGATTGAACTGATCTCTTCACACATCTTCTCTACCGAGTAGTACTACACTCCGTATGCCTGTGTCTATGTATTTTTACTGTGTATTTTTTGTTTACCCTATTATATATTTTCTTTTCATGTATGGAATGATCTATCTGAACTGCGTGCAAAACAATACTTTTCACTGTATCTCAGAACACGTGACAATAAGCCATAAGACATAGGAGCAGAATTAGGCCACTCGGCCCATCGAATCTGCTCCGCCATTCAATCATGGCTGCTATGTTTCTCATCCCCATTCTCCTGCCTTCTCCCCATAACCCCTGACCCCCTTATTAATCAAGAACCTATCTATCTCTGTCTTTAGACACTCAGTGAATTGGCCTCCACAGCCTTCTGCGACAAAGAGTTCCACAGATTCACCACCCTCTGGCTGAAGAAATTCCTCCTCATCTCTGTTTTAAAGGATCGTCCCTTTAGTCTGAGATGGTGTCCTCTGGTTCTAGTTGATCCTACAAGTGGAAACATCCTCTCCACGTCCACTCTATCCAGGCCTCGCAGTATCCTGTAAGTTTCAATAAGATTCCCCCTCATCCTTCTAAACTCCAACGAGTACAGACCCAGAGTCCTCAACCGTTCCTCATACGACAAGTTCTTCATTCCAGGGATCATTCTTGTGAACCTCCTCTGGACCCTTTCCAAGGCCACATCCTTCCTTAGATACGGGGCCCAAAACAAATCCAATCCAATCCAATGTTCTCCGATGAGACAACTTTGATCATTTGAGCATAGTTGGCTTGACAAGTGATGGTAGTTGGTGGTCTTGGACATTGGGGGAAACAGATGAGGCGTGTGTTTCTCCTGTTGTATACCATCGAGACCTGCACTGCCAGAGTGCTGTTATCTTTTTGTGTCTGGAGTTGCCTTTCTACACCACTCCACCTTTTGATTTGTGTCTGCCACTCCCTCCTGCCAGCTTGTTGCCTATTTAATTATTTCCTCTGTTAATACTTCATGTATATGAGGAAGGATCAGTAATTGATCTTGTGCAGGGGAGATCGAGCAACACATCTGGAAATCCCAACATTGTGAGCGTTATATAAGACAGTCAAAGGAAAGCGACCAGAAAGTGGGGGGGAGATGGCAGGGGGATGAATCGATGGCAGCCTCCCCATCGTCTGATAGCAGGGTGAGGAGTTCAGTGGAATAGGAAATAGTTGGAGGTTGAGTTTGTATTAGAGTTTGGGAATTTTGCCAACTGGGCTGTGCCGAGATGAAAACCACAACACATATGGGCTGGAGAATATCAGCATTGATGCTGCCGGTTTGAGGAAGGTGGGGAGGAGGGGCAGCATGGTGGAGCAGAGGTTAGCACTGGGACTGCGGCACTGAGGACTCGAGTTCGAATCCCGGTCCTGGGTGACTGTCCGTGTGGAGTTTGCACATTCTCCCCGTGTCTGCGTGGGTTTCACCCCCACAACCCAAAGATGTGCAGGTTAGGTGGATTGGCCACGCTAAATTGCCCCTTAATTGGAAAAAAATAATTGGGTCCTCGAAATTTATTTAAAAATAGAGAAAGGTGGGGAGGAATTTCATGATTTCCAGCCTTTAGTTTCAGTCTGATTGAGAATGAACTTGCCTCCACTGAAAGGTCCGAAAACCCACCACAACCTGTAACTTTGTGGTTTGGTGTAGCCTCCATTCCACCATAACCTGGAAACCAGGGGATCAATCCTGATTCATTGAGTTGTAGGAGGTGTATGAGAGCATGTCAGGAGCAGCAGCAGGCATTTTATAACACGAGGTGCCAACCTGGGGCAGTAGAGTACAGGACACATGCATGCACAGCAGTGGAGGCTGCGTGCCATAGACAGAGCGAAGCGATCCATTCATTAACAAATCAGTTCAAACTTTGACAGTCTTTCACATCCAGTCATGAATAGTGTTGAACAATTAAACAACTTACAGGAAGAGGCGGTTACAGCAACAACAACACATTTACATAGTGCCTTTAGCGTAATCAAGCATCCCAAGATGTTTCCCCAGGAATATTATGAAACCAAGTATGACACTGAGCCAGATAAGGAGATATTATGTCAAATTTGCCAAAAGCCTGATCAAAGGGGTAGATGTAAGAGTGTCTGAAAGGAGGAAAGAGGTGAAAGGGGTGTAGAATGGGTATTCCAGAGCTTGAGGCCGAGGCAACTAAAGATGTGGCCCCCAACGTTTGAAGAATTAAAATTGGGTATGCCCATGAGCTGGAATTAGAGGAGCACAGATATCTTGGAGAGTTGTTGGGCTGGAGGGTATTAGAGAGATGGGGAGGGACAAGACCACAGAGACATTGAGAACAAGGATGAACATTTTCAAAACAAGACCTTACCTAATGGGGAGCACAGGGGTGATAAGGGAACTGGACTTGGAGTTAAGGCACTGGCAGCAGAGTGCTGGATGACCTCTGCTTTACAGAGGGTAAAATGTGGAAGGCTATCCAGCAGTGGAAGAGTTTCAGTAGCACATGAACAGACAGAGGCAATGTTGGACGATGTTAGGAAGGTGGAAATAGGCAGTCTTAATTAACACAGTGGTTAGCACTATGGATTCACAGCGCCAGGGTATGAGGTTCAATTCCCAGCTTGGGTCACTGTCTGTGCAGAGTCTGCACGTTCTCCCCGTGTCTGCGTGGGTTTCCTCCGGGTGCTCCGGTTTCCTCCCACAAGTCCCAAAAGACGTTCTGTGAGGTCATTTGGACATTCTGAATTCTCCCTCTGTGTACCCGAACAGGCACCGGAATGTGGCGACTAGGGGCTTTTCACAGTAACTTCATTGCAGTAACAATGTAAGCCTACTTGTGACAATAAACATTATTATTATAATGATGACACAAATATGAAGTTGGAAACCTGGGATCAAATGTGACGCGGTTGCGAACAGATTGTCTTAATCTCAGACTGTTGACAGGGAGAGGGATGGACTTGATAGTTTGGAGCAGTGACTGAAAGTGATATCTTCAATGTTACCAATATTTAATAGGAGGACATTTCTGGCCATCCAGCACTGCATGTCAGATAAGCAGCATGAAAATGTAGCAACAGGGGGGCGTTGAAGAGGAGGTGGTGATAGAGCTGGTGTTGTCAACATACATGTGAAAAAATGCATGTGGATGCTACGGCAGCATGTAGATGGGAAATAGAAAAGATGCTTGGGGACATCGAGGTAACGGAACAGAAAGAGAAGCCATTGCTAGTGATTCTCTGGCTATGGTTCGATTGACAAGAAGGAACCAGATGAGAGCAGTGCCTGCAAACATTTTTAAAAATTCATTTGCAGGATGTGGGCGTCGCTGGTTAGGCCCAGCATTTATTGCCCGACCCTAGTTGCCCTTGAGAAGGTGGTGGTGAGCAGCCTTCTTAAATCGCTGCAGTCCTTGAGGTGTAGGTACACCCACAGTGCTGTTAGGGAGAGAGTTCCAGGATGTTGCCCCAGCGACAGTGAAGGAACGGCCGATATATTTCCAAGTCAGGATGGTGAGTGACTTGGAGGGGAACCTCCAGGTGGTGGGGTTCCCAGGTATCTGCTAGATGACAGTGGAGAGGCATTGGAGGAAGGTGATATGGACAGCCATATCAAAGGCTGCAAACTAGGTGAGAAGGACGAGGTGAGACAGTTTACCTTTGTAACAGTCACATAAGATGTTATTTGTGATGTTGATAATAGCTACTTTGGTACTGTGGGAGAGGAATAAACCTGCAGGGGTTCAGAAATGGAGGTCCAGGAAGGTGAGAATGATCCTGCCACAACTAGGAGGACAAATCTAGTCTGACTAATTACTGGCTCCTTAGTTTACTCCCAGACTTCAACCAAGAGGCACTTACTCAAAAATAACCTGCTCACCAATGCTCAGTTTGAGTTTCACCAGGACAGCTGGGCTCCAAATTTCATTCCAACCTTGATCCAAACATGGACTCAGGATCTGAATTCTAGAATGAGTTTGGAGGGACAGCTGTCACATCAAGGCAGCATTTGACTGAGTGTCTGTCAAGGGCCATGAGTGAAGTTTAAGTCAGTGGCAACCAGGGGGGAAGCTCTCCACTAGTTGGAGTCAGGCCTGGCACAAAGGAAGGTGGTAGTTGTTATTGGAAGCCAATCACCTCAGCTTCTGAATATCACTGCAGGATTTCCTCAAAGTGGTGCTTTCGGCGCACCCATCTACCAGTGACCTCTCCATCATGAAGCCAGAAGTTGGAATATTCGCTGGTGACTGCAGTGATCACTTCCATTTGCAACTCCTCAGATCATGAAGCAGTCTGTGCCAACATGCAGCAGGGTTGGGAACAGATGTAGGCTTTAACAATATTCATGCCACACAAGTGCCAGGCAATAACTATCACCAACAAGAGAGAATCAAACCATCTGTCCTTGACATTCAGTGACATTACCATCACCAAATCCCCCACCATCAACATACATCCTAGGGGTTACCAATAACAGGAAGCTTAGCTGGCCAGCCACAAATTCTGTGGTTACGGAATAGGTCTGAAGCTGTGCATTCTGTGGAGAATAACTCACTCCTGTCTCATGGACACAACATCGCCGGCAGCTTTCCCTTAAAGTCACTCACCATCCTGAATTGAGACTATGTTGGCGTTCCTTCACTGTCGTTGGGTCAAAATCCTGGAACTCCCTCCCTAACAGCTTTTGGGTGTACCTACACCTCACTGAGTGTAGAGGCAGCTCACCACTACCTTCTCAAGGGCAACTAGGGATGGGCAATAAATGCTGGCTTTGCCAGTGACGGCCACATCCCATAACAGATAAAAAGACACACATAGATGCACTCATATATTCATTATATACACAGGCCTATTGCATACAGATACACACACATAAATAACCTACTCACACTATGTAAGCTTACACCAAATATCTACACACACAAACTCTCTAGGAGCAGGAACGCTGATTTTCCTCCCCCTCAGTCATGGCCATCCAGATACAGAGCTCCAACAAGCTCAGCTCATTTTGCCAGACCTGAGGTCGTGATTAGTCTCACAGACTAGAATGTACTTGGTTTGATTCTTGCTGTCCATCAAGTTCACATTCATCTAGGCCTTAACACTCGAGGAAGGGAAAATGATGGTTTGTAATGATCGCTGCTGGTCTGCGCGTATACCAAGAGAAGACAGGATTATTGGGTTGCAAATAGCCTCATCTCAACTTGTGCTTTATTATAATGGAACCTGTGGTTGTGAATTTTTACAGCAAATCTGATCAATCAACTGCTACAACTTTGTGGAGAGCTTTACACTAACCACCATGGAGAAGCTCCTCACAAATGCAACATTTTCTCAATGCACTGATATTTCAAAAGAGGTCAGAACTTTTATTTGTACAGTTTTCCATCACGCCTCTCAAATTGTCTGTGAGTATTTAACAGACAATGACTCACTTTGAAGTGCAGGTCGGTAAAGGCAAATGCCGCTGCTGTTTGTTATGAGCTCAAAGACTACAGCGTCTCTAGTGTTGTGCTGAATATAACTTGGCTTCTCCCAGACATTCACTCATGGTAGAAGTCACATGACTATGACAAGCCAGGTAGGACACTTAATAATGATTGCATTTCAAAACCCAAACACTCTGTTTCCATCATGAACAACAGACATTTGCATGAACTACCATGTGCAACTTACCCAAGTTACCCACTATACCACAATTGTTCTCCTTTTTTTAATTTAGAGTACCCAATTATAGTTTTTCCAATTAAGGGGCAATTTAGCGTGGCCAATCCACCTACCCCGCACAGCTTTGGGTTGTGGGGGGCGAAACCCACGCAGACACGGGGAGAACATGCAAACTCCATACGGACAGTGACCCAGGGTCAGGATTGAACCCGGGTCCTCAGCGCTTAGGCAGCAGTGTACGCCACCGTGCCTCCCCTGCCACAAATGTTCTCACGCATTCACAAACTATTTGTTGTTCTCATCTGTCTCTGCACCTACATTGCATGCAGTTGTTAAATCATGCAGCTCTCTGAACAGCAAGCAGGTACGCTGTCGCTGGCTGTTTGTCATGGTGATGTTCCTTCTCTGGGGAGAGGCGTTCCCGTGGCACTTGTTCTTGCCATTGTACCTGTTGTTGTTCCATTTCTGTTGTTCGGGATCTCTGGACTGATGGTTGTTTTGTGCAGCTGGCGAGATTCTAGTTTCCTGATTGGCTGCCTGCAATGAAGGACAGCTTCTCCAGTTGTTCATCTATATACCTGCCAGTATATTTGGTTGTTTATGTCCACCACGTACGATTGAGGTGACAACTGCTGTACTGTGGTGGCACCGCCTTTAAGGGGCGGACTCCACAGACCACATGACCGGTTTGGGTCCAATCACATGGGACCACATGAACCCCAGTCAATGGGGCGTTTGCATGGGACCCTGGGACCAGGACCCTGGGCAATGTGGACTAGGGAACTGAAGTGTGGTATCGTGTCCTGTGCCTTTAACTTAGCCGCCTCTGCCTTTCATCAATAAACCTTGTTGTTTTTAAAAAATAAATTTAGAGCACCCAATTCATTTTTTCCAATTAAGGGGCAGTTTAGCGCGGCCAATCCACCTACCCTGCACATCTTTGGGTTATGGGGGGAGAATGTGCAAACTCCACACAGACAGTGACCCAGAGCCAGGATCGAACCTGGGACCTCGGTGCCGTGAAGCAGCAGTGCCACCATGCTGCCCTATAAACCCCTTTGTTAACTATTAGAAGCCTCCAGTGTGTGTCTCGAGCCACCACATCTACGCATGTCCCAACTTCCCACCACATATGCTGGTTCCTATTGAGAGCATTGAAGGTTTGTACCCTGAGGGGCTCTCAATGCCCAACTATGGCAGTGGTCTGGCAGTCTTGTCAAAATAAAATGTGGTTTTCTGCTGTTTCACCTTGATTTTCTCACTCCTGCCTGTTACTACTTCCAGCTTCAGGAGCTTCTTTATATTGAAAGTGTAGTTTGGATGCAGTGTGACATTCACCTTTGGACTGGACTACTATAAATGCCTTCAATCGGTGTGTTTCTCCACTCATGGATTGATTTATATACGTCTGTGCTGGAATTGCTCGATTTCTTGCTGATTCCTTTGGTGATATTCACTGCAGCCTCAGCCTTTCCTTGCGTCATGGGATAGTGAGGAGATAATGCATAGTGTTGAAATTCCCAATCCTTTGTGAAGCAGCGGAACTCCTCACTCCTGAACAGAGGGCCATTGTCCCTCATCACAATGTATGGAATGCTGCAATGATTGACGTGTCCTTTCAGGCTCTCTACTATCTCTCTTGTCACTGTTGAAGTCAGCTGGTCAACTCCCAGTAATCAGAATAGCAGTCTACAATCACAAGATAATCTGTTCCTGCTATAGTGGCGAGGTCTACTCTCACCTTCATCCAGAGTCAGTCTGGGATGTCATTCGTCACCAACAGCTCTCTAGCTTGTTTAGCTTGGTGCTCGTTAATAGCAAGTACTAGTCTTGCCCTCCTCAGACTCGACTCGATTCCTTAATGGTTTGCATCAGCACCTCTCCTCTCATCTCCTTCGGGATGATGACTATTATCTTTGTACAAGGTGCCAGCTTGGGCTATCACTTTATCTCAGTCTGCCCAATACACTCTTGTGACCACAGGTGTGTCTTTGATACACTCAGGTCATCCTTTCATCAATAATTGCTGCAGAACATGGAGAGTTGCACCTTGTTGGGTAATGCACTTGATTAGAGAAAGGTGCTTGTTTGTCAGAGTCAATGTGTTGATGACTTTCTGATGTTTTCTGTATTTTCCTGATCATGTTGAGCTGCTACTTCACATTGAACCTGGAATATTTCATATTCTGTTGCAGCATCCTCAGCTTTCTTCATCGGAACGCTGCTCTCGACAGCATGTCTGCAATGTACATTCGTTTCCCTTGCTTGTACGTCAGGTCATTGAATCATAGAATTTACAGTGCAGAAGGAGGCCATTCAGCCCATCGAGTCTGCACCGGCTCTTGGAAAGAGCATCCTACCCAAGCCCACACCTCCACCGTATCCCTGTAAACCAGTAACCCCACCTAACCCAAGGGCAATTTAGCATAGCCAATCCACCTAACTTGCACATCTTTGGACTGTGGGAGGAAACCGGAGCACCCGGAGGAAACCTCCAGTGTGTAGGAGCTGTCACTTTCTGGATTACTCCCCTCTTATCAGTCTTCTGTTTCACCTTGACTTGAGGGGAGCTCAACCTCTTCTTGGTTGAAGCTGCTGAACTGGTCTTACACTCTCATCTACTTTAAGTTAATATTCCCCAGGTAGATATCCAAATCTTGTAAACACACCCTTGTACTCCTCGAAGATGTGTTCAGCGGGCACTAGTTTCTTGTGCTGTGACACGTTGTAAATCTCTGCGGGTACATTTAGGGTGACCAGTTCAAACTTGAGGCCTGCCGCAGCTGAGATGTGGAATGGATTAAATGGACTGGTCAGTCTTTTCTCACTGAAGATTCTGTATGTTGCATGCCACCTATGATTTAGAACTCCAGATCTTCATTCTTGCCAAAGCCTTGGGCCCTCAGACTAATGTTTCCTGTCAGTATGAGTATTGGCCATCATGTAGCCACCTTACTTGTGAGGGCTTCATTTTTGGAACGTCGTTTGGAGCCACATCCCCAGGTCTGTGGAGGTCATGATGCTGCGTCACCCACCAGTGTCGATCTGATACTTCTTGTTCACTTGATGCTCTCCATCTGCGGACATCATTCTGATAGTCACAAACCTTTCAGCACCCGCAGACTTGTGGGGACGAACCTGTTGTTTGGTGTTTCGTGCTTCATCAGACTCATTGGCTGATATCTCTCCAGTGGCCATGTGCCTAGGCTTGTTTCTAACTAAACATTTGTATGTGTCAATGATTGCATTTTAAAAACCGAACACTGTTTAAACATATAAAATCTTAAGTGAGAAAAGACTGACCAATCCATTCCACACCCTCCCCCACACCCCACATACAATTTGCCAATGCACCACCTCTCCTGGGAAGAACACACAATGCTATTGATATCTTGAATGCTTGATCCCACTTCTTAATAAATAGAGATCCGGCTCCTTTTAATGGTCCCACTTGATTCCAGATCACCTTCCTTCATGGGAATCTATTTGAGGTCATCTGTCCATCAAGCCTTTTCCGCCACGCAGGGAGAGAGGGTGGTACTAGTCAATGTGTATGCCCCGAATTGGGACGATGCGGGTTTTATGCGGCGTATGTTGGGTTGGATCCCAGACTTAGAAGTGGGGGGCCTGATAATGGGGGGAGACTTTAACACGGTGCTGGATCCGGCACTGGATCGCTCCAGGTCTAGGACAGGTAGGAAGCCGGTGGCGGCTAGAGTGCTGAGGGGGTTTATGGACCAGATGGGAGGGGTGGACCCTTGGAGATTTGCAAGGTCGGGGGCTAGAGAATTTTCAATCTACTCACATGTCCATAAGGCTTATTCTCGAATCGACTTTTTCATTTTGAGTAGGGCGCTGACAGCGAGAGTAGAGGATACTGAGTATTTGGCAATAGCCATTTCGGACCATGCCCCGCATTGGGTGGACTTGGAGACGGGGGAGGAGAGGGACCAGCGCCCGTTGTGGCGCTTGGAGGTGGGGCTGTTGGCGGACGAGGAGGTGAGCGAGCGGGTCCGAGGAAGTATAGAGAGGCACTTGGAGACCAACGACAATGGGGAGGTCCGAGTGGGGATGGTATGGGAGGCGGTGGTGAGGGGAGAGCTGATCTCCATTAGGGCCCATAAGGAGCAGAGGGAGGGTGGGGAGAGGGAGAGGCTGGTGGGGGAGATGGTGAGGGTAGACAGGAGGTATGCGGAGGAGCCCGAGGAAGGATTGTTGAGGAAGAGGCGTAGCCCCCAGGCCGAATTCGACCTGGTGACCACCAGGAAGGCGGAGGTGCAGTGGAGGAAGGCCCAGGGGGCGATTTACGAGTATGGGGAAAAGGCAAGCCGGATGCTGGCGCATCAGCTTCGGAGGCGGGACGCAGCCAGGGAGATCGGGGGAGTTAAGGACAGGGGAGAGAGCGTGGTGCGGAGTGGGGATAGCATCAATGGGGTCTTCAGGGACTTCTACGAGGAATTGTACCGAGCCGAGCCCCCACGGGAGGAGGGAGGGATGGACCGTTTCCTGGACCAATTGAGGTTTACAAAGGTGGAAGAGGGACTGGTGGTGGGATTGGGGGCCCCGATTGGGCTGGAGGAGCTGATCAAAGGGATAGGAAGCATGCAGGCGGGGAAGGCACCGGGGCCGGATGGTTTCCCGGTTGAATTCTAGAAAATATATGGACCTGTTGGGCCAGTTGCTAGTTAGGACCTTCAATGAGGCAAGGGGGGGGGGGGCTTTGCCCCCGACGATGTCCCGGGCACTGATCTCCTTGATCCTGAAGCGGGACAAGGATCCCCTGCAGTGTGGGTCTTACAGGCCGATTTTGTTGCTAAACGTAGATGCCAAGGTGCTGGTCTTAGCCACGAGGATTGAGGATTGTGTGCCGCAGGTCATCCATGAAGACCAGTCGGGGTTTGTGAAAGGGAGGCAGTTGAAAGCGAATGTGCGGAGGCTTTTGAACGTTATCATGATGCCGGCGAGGGAGGGGGAGGCGGAGATAGTGGTGGTGATGGACGCTGAGAAAGCCTTCGATAGGGTAGAGTAGGGGTACCTGTGGGAGGTGCTGAAGAGGTTCGGGTTTGGGGAGGGGTTTGTCAGGTGGGTTAGGCTGTTGTATGAGGTCCCGATGGCGAGTGTGGCCACAAACAGGAGGAGGTCTGAGTACTTTTGGTTGCACCGAGGGATGAGGCAGGGGTGTCCCCTGTCCCCCCTGCTCTTCGCACTGGCGATTGAACCCCTGGCTATGGCACTGAGGGAGTTAAGGAACTGGAGAGGGTTGGTGCGGGGCGGGGAGGAGCATAGGGTGTTGCTCTATGCGGACGACCTGCTGCTATATGTGGCAGACCCGTTGGGGGGAATGCCGGAGGTAATGAGGATTCTTAGGGAATTTGGGGAATTTCGGGGTACAAGCTCAACATGGGGAAGAGGGAGCTGTTCGTGGTTCACCCAGGGGACCAGGAGAGGGGGATTGGCGAGCTCCCACTAAAAAGGGCGGAGAGGAGCTTCAGGTATTTGGGGGTTCAGTTGGCCAGGAGCTGGGGGGCCCTGCACAGGCTTAATTTTACAAGGCTGGTGGAGCAAATGGAGGAGGAGTTCAAGAGGTGGGACACGTTGCCGCTGTCCTTAGCGGGTAGGGTGCAGTCAATCAAAATGACGGTGCTCCCAAGGTTTATGTTCCTGTTCCAGTGCCTCCCCATGTTTATCCCGAAGGCTTTCTTTGGCGGGTTACCAGGAGTATAATGGGGTTTGTGTGGGTGCGAGGGACTCCGAGGGTGAGAAGGGTGTTCCTGGAGCGGAGTAGAGATAGGGGGGGACTGGCGCTGCCCAGCCTCTGTGGGTACTACTGGGCCGCCAATGCGACAATGGTGCGCAAGTGGGTGATGGAGGGGGAGGGGGCTGCATGGAAGAGGCTGGAGACGGCGTCTTGTGTGGGTACGAGTCTGGGGGCATTGGCAACGGCGCCGCTGCCGCTCTCTCCAAGGAGGTATACCACGAGCCCGGTGGTGGTGGCTGCCCTCAAAATCTGGGGGCAGTGGAGGCGGCATAGGGGAGAAGTTGGGACCTCGGCGTGGACCCCAATACGGGGGAACCACCGGTTCGCACCAGGGAGAGCAGGTGGAGGGTTTTCGGGGTGGCACAGGGCAGGGATACGAACGTTGGGGGACCTGTTTGTGGACGGGAAGTTCGCGAGCCTGGGTGAGCTGGAGGAGAAGTACGGGCTCCCCCCCGGTGAAAGCCTTCAGGTACATACAGGTAAGGGCGTTTGCCAGACGGCAGGTGGTGTAATTCACACGGCTACTGCCACACACAGTACAGGACAGGGTGCTCTCGGGGGGGGTGGGTGGGAGTGGGGAAGATCTCGGAAACTTACCAGGTGATGCAGGAGGAGGAGGAGGCCTCGGTGGTGGAGGTGAAAGGTAAGTGGGAGGAGGAGTTGGGAGAGGAGATTGAGGAAGGGACGTGGGCAGATGCCCTAGGGAGGGTGAACTCTTCCTCTTCGTGCGCGAGGCTCAGCCTCATACAGTTTAAGGTGCTGCACAGGGCACACATGACCGGGACAAGGATGAGCCGGTTTTTTGGGGGTGAGGACAGGTGTGTTAGGTGCTCAGGGAGCCCAGCAAATCACACCCATACGTTCTGGGCGTGCCCAGCGCTGGAGGAATTTTGGAAGGGCGTAGCGAGGACGGTGTCGAGGGTGGTAGGATCCAGGGTCAAACCGGGCTGGGGGCTCGCAATATTTGGGGTGGCAGAGGAGCCGGGAGTGCAGGAGGCGAATGAGGCTGGTATTCTGACCTTTGCGTCCCTGGTAGCCTGGCGAAGGATTCTTCTTCAGTGGAAGGATACGAGGCCCCCAAGCGTGGAATCCTGGATCAACGACATGGCGGGGTTCATTAAATTGGAGAGGGTGAAATTCGCCGTGAGAGGGTCGGTACAAGGATTCTTTAGGAGGTGGCAACCGTTCTTAGACTTCCTGGCAGAACGGTAGACATTGGTCAATGGCAGCAGCAGCTCAGGGGGGGGGGTTACTTTATTTCTGTTTTTGTTATTTACACTGGAGGGTCCAGGGGGGTGTTTAGACCAGTTGTGTTAAGTCGGGGTGTTAATGTTAATTTATTATTTATGTACAGGGGGAGGGTTGCTTTTCTAGACCATGTTTTGTACTTAACTCTTTTGAGTTTCTTTTTCATTTTGTTATTGATATTTTATGAAAACCTTAATACAAATTTTTTTTTTAAAAAAGCCTTTTCCGCCCAATTACATCTTGGCCGATCTGTACCTTAACTCCATTTACCCGCCTTTGCTCCGTATCCTTTGATGTGTTTTATCCAATAAAAATCAATCAATCTCAGTCTTGGAAGCTGCCTTCCCCCATCCTCTTATATCCCTACCTTTCTGAGGAAAGAATCCCAGATTTCCCAGATTTTGTGTGTGGTCAAATCTTTGTTGCCATCACCCTGAATGTCCAGCTCTAATTTTAAGATTATTGTTACCTTTTTCTTAATTCACCCATCAGAGGAAATAGCTTCTCCATATCTACCCTGCTGAACCCCCTTTTACATTTAACTACCTTGATTGGATTAATCTTCAGCCAATATTCAAATCCACCTTTTAGTAAGCAAACCAATAGTCTACGAACTGCTGAGTTGGTCTGTGTTTGATAGTATTGTTTGAGGAAGGAGTGTTCACTGGGATATCAGCAAAATCCCTGCTCCCCCATCCTGTGTCCTGGGGTCTTCAATCTCTACCTGGATCACTGGCAAGAGCAGGTGGGGCCTCCACCTGAACGATGTCACCTTCACCAATGCAGCATTTCCTCGGCCATACAAGTCATGATAGATGGAAAATTGGAGTTCAACTTGACCTGACCTGTCTAGACTATCTTCAACTCTCTTAATTGTATGTATAAACCTGGCTTGGAGCAGGTGACTGAGAGAGGCCACACTTTGGACGTGATCCCTTCTTGTGTAGCTTGTAGGCAGGAACGTGTGCTTGTTACATTGCTAATTAGCTCCTTCGCTCAGGGTGTGAGTACATTTGAGACGTGTACCTGAGCTTGATATTTTGGATTTGAACCAAAACCACAGAGCTATCAGATATCTTGTGTCAGAATTCTGATGGCTATCAGAAGGCTTTCAGCTAGCTCCTGATGTTTTTGTCTCAGTTTTTCTACTTCTGTTTCGCCCAAAGTGTTAGTTAGTGCCTTTCAGTGATGCTACAAACTTTCTTCTCATTGATCCCAGTCAGTACAGCAATACTGGAATGGATAAAACTGCAGTCTGGTAATGCACAGAGGAACTGCTAATGTCTATAATGTACAAGGGAACTTCGACTCTCACCTGTTTTTCGGCGGGTGTGGGGACTTAGTCCCCAGAAGGGAGAATCCCTCCTCTTTTTCTAGTTGGGATCTAATAGAGTTTTATTTAAAAAAAAAAAAATTTAGAATACCCAATTCATTTTTTCCAATTAAGGGGCAATTTAGCGTGGCCAATCCACCTAGCCTGCACATTGGATTGGATTGGATTGGATTTGTTTATTGTCACGTGTACCGAGGTACAGTGAAAAGTATTTTTCTGCGAGCAGCTCAACAGATCATTAAGTACATGAGAAGAAAACGGAATAAAAGAAAATACATAATAGAGCAACACAAGGTATACAATGTAACTACATAAGCACCGGCATCGGATGAAGCATACAGGGTGTAGTGTTAATGAGGTCAGTCCATAAGAGGGTCATTTAGGAGTCTGGTGACAGTGGGGAAGAAGCTGTTTTTGAGTCTGTTCGTGCGTGTTCTCAGACTTCTGTATCTCCTGCCCGATGGAAGAAGTTGGAAGAGTGAGTAAGCCGGGTGGGAGGGATCTTTGATTATGCCGCCCGCTTTCCCCAGGCAACGGGAGGTGTAGATGGAGTCAATGGATGGGAGGCAGGTTCATGTGATGGACTGGGCGGTGTTCACGACTCTGTGAAGTTTCTTGCGGTCCTGGGCCGAGCAGTTGCCATACCAGGTTGTGGTTTGTGGGGGTGAAACCCACGCAAACACGGGGACAATGTGCAAACTCGACACAGACAGTGACCCAGAGCCGGGATTCAACCTGGGATCTCGACGCCGTGAGGCAACAGAGCTAATCCACTGTGCCACCCTGCTGCCCCTAATAGAGTTTTATAAAGGTCAGCATAACTTTCCTGCTTTTGTGCCCAATGCCTCTATTCATCAAGATCCCATACATTTTGTTAACCACTCTCTCAATGTGTCCTGCCTTCTTCAAAGATACCAGATCCCTCTGCTCCTGCACACTCTTTAGAACCATTCCATTAAGTCTATATTGCCTCTTTCTAACCCTTCTGCCAAAATGCATCATCTCACACTTTGCTGCATTAAATTCCATCTATCGCTAGTCTACTCTTTCTGCTCGCTGTCTATGTATTGTTGCAGTCTATTGGTATCATCATCAATGTCTGCCATACCTGCAAGTTTGGCATCATCAGCGGATGTTGACATTTTACTCTGTGTACCAATATCTAAATCGTTTAGATATGCCAAAAAAGCAGTGGTCCTAGCACTGATCATTGGGGAGTACCACCGTCTACCATCGTTACTCACAGTATGTCACCGGAGCGCAGCGATCCTCTGCGAGCTCTCCCTAACAGATCCCCTTTTTGCTTAACGATCTGTTGAGCTGCTCGCAGAAAAATACTTTTCACTGTACCTCGGTACACGTGACAATAAACAAAATCCAATCCAATTGCCTCCACTCGCTGTTTTATTTTTGTCCTTTTTTATCCAAGCTGATACTGGCCCTCCTATTTCATGAGCCACAATTTTTAAAAAAATGCATTTTGTATTGTATTTAGTCAAATGCTTTCTTAAAATCCATATGGACAACATCCACCACATTACCTTCGTCAACCTTCTCTGTTGCTTCATCAAGTCAAGCATTATCTGCCTTTTACAAATCTTTATTGGTTCATAGACCATAGATTTTGTGCAGAAGGGGGCCATTCTTTTCACTAATTATATTTCTTAAATCTTACCCTCTACTGATGTTAAACTGACTGCTTGTAGTTAATTGGACTGTTCTGACATCCATTCTTGAACAAGAGTGTCACGTATGCCACTTTCCAATCTTTGGGCATCTTCCCAGTGTACCGAGGGAAGATTGTAAGATTACAGCAAACCCTTCCGCAATCTCTACCTTCCCTGAGTAACTTGGGATGTGGACGAGGCAACCAATACACTCTAAGTATATCCAGCCTTTCCAATACATCCCACCTATCAATTTTTACCCCATCCATTGCCTCTAGCACCTTCACTTTGAGCGATATTTTATCAGATCCCTCTTCCTTCGTGCAATACAAATAATTAATGAAGTTTTCTAGCCTTGCATTGTGCCTTTAAGCATATATCATTTTCTTGTTCATAATAGTAGAAGATTTTTGGTTTCACTTTTATGTTGACTATCATTTAAAAAAATGTATTGGTTCATGGAATGTGGACATCGCTGGTTAGGCCAGCATGTGTTGTCCATCCCTAATTGCCGTTCAGAGGTTGGTGGTGAGCCACTTTCTGCTGCAGTCCGGGAGTTGAAGGAATACCTACAGGGCTGTTCATAAAGATGCTCCAGGATTTTGACTCAGATGTATTCTTGTGTTCTCTTTTTGCCAGCCCACTTTTCTTAAGTTTGTGCTTAAAGAATTCACCTAACATACATAATAGGGCCTCTTTTTGTTTAATCAGATTTTCCCTGGTCATCTGAGAAGGTCTGGCATTGGTTCCTCTAACTTTCTCCCTTGTTAGAATCTGCCTATCCTGTAGTTGAAACATCTCCTCCTTAAAGACCACCTGATTGTTCTATTGCAGTTTTCTCTGTCAGTCTCTGATTTTACCCTGGCTAGTTCCCTTCTCAACCCATTCATGTCAGCCCTTTACCATTAAAAAGTTTTTCTTCGGGCAGCACGGTGGCGCGGTGCGTTAGCCCTGATGCCTCACGGCGCCAAGGTCCCAGGTTCGACCCCGGCTCTGGGTCACTGTCTGTGTGGAGTTTGCACATTCTCCCCATGTCTGCATGGGTATCGCCCCCACAACCCAAAAGATGTGCAGGGTAGGTGGATTGGCCACACTAAATTACCTCTTAGTTGGGAAAAAAAAAAGTTCTTCTAGTTCCTTCTTCTCCATGATTAATCTAAACCTCATGATACAATGAGCGTTCTTTTTAAAAAAATATATATTTTATTCGAGTCTTTTGGCCAAACATAACAATACGTAGTGTTTCTTTTACACAACAATAAAGCAATATAAATAGCCGTGGCCAGTTTTAAACAAATAAATAAATAATATATAAACAAAAACAAAAGAAAAACAAAACTAAATGGCAGCTGCCTTGTCCAAAATAAATACTCTCCAAAATTACAGTCCAACAGTCCAATATACAATTACATATACCAAATACCTATACATATACAATAACATCCCTGAGAGTCCATCCGATTCCTCCCACCCCCCCCCCCCCCCTCCCCCCTGGGTTGCTGCTGTTATCTACTTCTTTTCCATTCCCTCTATCTTTCTGTGAGGTAGTCGACGAACGGTTGCCACGGCCTGGTGCACCCCTGAGACGAACCCCTTAACACGAACTTAATCCGTTCTAACTTTATGAACCCTGCCATATCGTTTATCCAGGTCTCCACACCCGGGGGTTTGGCTTCCTTCCATATTAACAATATCCTGCGCCGGGCTACAAGGGACGCAAAGGCCAACACGTCAGCCTCTCTCGCCTCCTGCACTCCCGGCTCTTCTGCAACCCCAAATATAGCCAACCCCCAGCTTGGTTCGACCCGGACCCCCACCACCTTCGAAAGCACCTTTGCCACCCCCACCCAGAACCCCTGTAGTACCGGGCATGACCAGAACACGTGGGTGTGATTCGCTGGGCCACTCGAGCATCTCGCACACCTATCCTCTACCCCATAAAATTTACTAAGCCGTGCTCCAGTCATATGCGCCCTGTGTAGCACCTTAAATTGTATCAGGCTTAGCCTGGCACACGAAACGATGAGTTTACCCTACGTAGGGCATCCGCCCACAGCCCCTCCTCAATCTCCTCCCCCAGTTCTTCTTCCCATTTCCCTTTCAGCTCATCTACCATGATTTCCCCCTCGTCCATCATCTCCCTGTATATGTCTGCTACCTTACCGTCCCCCACCCATGTCTCTGAGATCACTCTATCCTGCACTTCCTGCGTCGGGAGCTGCGGGAATTCCCTCACCTGTTGCCTCACAAAAGCCCTCAATTGCATATACCGAAATGCAATCCCTTGGGGCAACCCATATTTCTCCGTCAGCGCTCCCAAACTCGCAAACGTCCCATCTACAAATAGATCTCTTAATTGTACTACCCCAGCTCTTTGCCATGCTCCAAATCCCCCATCCATTCTCCTCGGAACGAACCTATGATTGTTTCTTATCGGGGACCGCACCGAAGCTCCCGTCCCTCCCCTGTGCCGTCTCCACTGCCCCCAAATTCTCAATGTAGCCACCACCACCGGGCTTGTGGTGTATTTCTTTGGTGAGAACGGCAACGGCGCCGTCACCATTGCTTGCAGGCTAGTCCCCTTGCAGGACGCCCTCTCCATTCTCTTCCACGCCGCTCCCTCCCCTTCTCCCATCCACTTACACACCATTGAAACATTGGCGGCCCAGTAGTACTCACTTAGGCTCGGTAGTGCCAGCACCCCCCTGTCCCTACTACGCTGCAAGAATCCCCGCCTCACTCTCGGGGTCTTCCCAGCCCACACAAAATTCATAATGCTCTTCTCAATTCTTTTGAAAAAAGCCTTCATGATCACCACCGGGAGGCACTGGAACACAAAAAGGAATCTCGGGAGGACCACCATTTTAACCGCCTGCACCCTACCTGCCAATGACAAGGACACCATGTCCCATCTCTTGAAATCCTCCTCCATCTGTTCCACCAACCGTGTTAAATTAAGCCTATGTAATGTACCCCAATTCTTGGCTATCTGGATCCCCAGGTACCGGAAGTCCCTTGTTACCTTCCTCAACGGTAAATCCGCTATCTCTCTGCTCTGCTCCCCCGGGTGCACCACAAATAACTCACTTTTCCCCATGTTCAGTTTATACCCTGAAAAATCCCCAAACTCCCCAAGTATCCGCATTATCTCTGGCATCCCCTCCGCCGGGTCCGCCACATATAGCAACAAATCGTCCGCATATAGAGATACCCGGTGTTCTTCTCCACCCCCCTAAGTACTCCCCTCCACTTCCTGGAACCCCTCAGTGCCATGGCCAGGGGTTCAATCGCCAGTGCAAACAATAACGGGGACAGAGGACATCCCTGCCTCGTCCCTCTATGGAGCCGAAAATAGTCAGGCCCCCGTCCATTCGTGACCACGCTCGCCATCGGGGCCCTATACAGCAACTGTACCCACCTGATATACCCGTCCCCAAAGTCAAATCTCCTCAACACAAATAATCCCACTCCACTCTATCAAATGCTTTCTCGGCATCCATCGCCACCACTATCTCCGCTTCCCCCTCTGGTGGGGGCATCATCATTACCCCTAGCAGCCTCCGTATATTTGTATTTAGCTGTCTCTCCTTCACAAACCCAGTTTGGTCCTCATGGACCACCCCCGGGACACAATCCTCTATCCTCATTGCCATTACCTTGGCCAGGATCTTTGCATCCACATTCAGGAGGGAAATGGGCCTGTATGACCCGCATTGCAGCGGGTCTTTTTCCTTCTTTAGGAGGAGCGATATCGTTGCCTCTGACATAGTCGGGGGCGGCTGCCCCCTTTCCCTCGCCTCATTAAAGGTTCTCATCAGTAGCGGGGCCAGCAAGTCCAAATATTTCTTATAGAATTCAACTGGGAATCCGTCTGGTCCCGGGGCCTTCCCCGCCTGCATGCTTCCAATCCCTTTCACTACTTCCTCCGTCTCAATCTGTGCTCCCAGCCCCACTCTCTCCTGTTCCTCCACCTTAGGAAATTCCAGCTGATCCAGAAAGCACATCATTCTCTCCTTCCCGTCCGGGGGCTGCGCTTCATATAATCTTTCATAAAATGCCTGAACACTCCATTCACTCTCTCCGCTTCCCGCTCCATCTCCCCCTCCTCATCTCTCACCCCCCCTATCTCCCTCGCTGCTCCCCTTTTCCTCAGTTGGTGGGCCAACAACCTACTCGCCTTCTCCCCATATTCGTACTGTACACCCTGTGCCTTCCTCCATTGTGCCTCTGCCTTACCCGTAGTGAACAAGTCAAACTCTATATGTAGCCTTTGCCTTTCCCTGTATAGTCCCTCCTCCGGTGCCTCCGCTTATTGTCTGTCCACCCTCAGCAGTTCTTTCAACAACCGCTCCCTTTCCCTACCCTCCTGCTTTCCTTTATGTGCCCTAATAGATATCAGCTCCCCTCTAACCACTGCCTTCAGTGCCTCCCAGACCACTCCCACCTGTACCTCCCCATTATCATTAAGTTCCAAGTACCTTTCAATACACCCCCTCACCCTTAAGCACACCCCCTCGTCTGCCAATAATCCCATGTCCATTGTCCAGGGTGGAAGCTGTTGTTTTTCTTCCCCTATCTCCAGGTCCACCCAGTGTGGAGCACGATCCGAGATGGCTATAACCGTGTACTCTGTCCCCGTCACCTTTGGGATCAGTGCCCTTCCCAAAACAAAAAAATCTATTCGTGAAAATACTTGATGTACATAGGAGAAAAACGAAAACTCCTTACTCCTAGGTCTACTAAATCTCCAGGGATCTACTCCTCCCATCTGCACCATAAAATCCTTAAGCACCCTAGCTGCAGCCGGCCTCCTTCCGGTCCTGGACCTCGATCTGTCCAGCCCTGGGTCCAGCACCGTATTAAAGTCTCCACCCATTACCAACTTTCCCGCCTCTAGGTCCGGGATGCGTCCTAACATACGCCTCATAAAATTGGCATCATCCCAGTTCGGGGCATATACGTTTACCAAGACCACCGTCTCCCCCTGTAGTTTGCCACTTACCATCACGTATCTGCCCCCACTATCTGCCACTATAGTCTTTGCCTCAGACATTACCCGCTTCCCCACTAGTATGGCCACCCCCTTGTTTTTTGCATCCAGCCCCGAATGAAACACCTGCCCCACCCATCCTTTGCGAAGTCTAACCTGGTCTGTCAGCTTCAGATGTGTCTCCTGAAGCATAACCACATCTGCCTTAAGTTTCTTTAGGTGAGCAAGTACCCGTGCCCTCTTAATCGGCCCGTTCAGCCCTCTCACATTCCACGTGATCAACCGGGTTGGGGGGCTCTTTACCCCCCCCCTCCCCCCCCCTTGTCGACTAGCCATTTCCTTTTTCAATCCAGCTCCTCACCCGGTTCCCACGTAGCTGTATCCCCCCCAGGCGGCGCCCCCCCGCCCCGACCCCCCCCTCCCATACCAGCTCCCCCTTCTCCCCAGCAGCAGCAACCCAGTTAACCCCCCCCCCCTGCTAGATCCCAAGCTAGCGTAATTGCACCCCCCATGTTGCTCCCAGAAGTCAGCAAACTCTGGCCGACCTCGGCTTCCCCCCGTGACCTCAGCTCACATTGTGCGAGGCTCCCTCCTTCCTGCTTCCCTGTTCCCGCCATGATTACCATAGCGCGGGAACAAAGCCCGCGCTTCCCCTTTTGGCCCCGCCCCCAATGGCCAGGCCCACAGCTCCTCATCCTCTCTCACCCCCTCCCCCACGACATGGGGAAGAGAGAGAAGTTACAGGGTCGCAGGTTTAACAATCTGGGAAGTCTTCTCGTCCCCTTTTTCCCCTTCATCCCACAAATTCACCCCCCCCACCTTTTGTCCCAAACGTTCTTTTTCTTCTGGCCCGCTCACTCCAGCTTCTCCTCGACAATAAATGTCCACGCTTCGTCTGCCGTTTCGAAATAGTGGTGTTTCCCTAGATGTGTGACCCACAGTCTCGCCGGCTGCAACATTCTGAATTTGACCTTCCTTTTATGCAACACCGCCTTGGCCCGATTAAAGCTTGCCCTCCTTCTCGCCACCTCCGCACTCCAATCTTGATACACGCTGATCACCGCATTCTCCCACCTACTGTTCCGAGTTTTCTTGGCCCATCTGAGGACCATCTCTCTGTCCTTGTATCGGAGAAATCTCACAACTATTGCTCGAAGAGTTTCTCCAGCCCTCGGTCTTCGCGCCATAACTCGATAGGCTCCCTCCACCTCCAGCGGACCCGTCGGAGCCTCCGATCCCATTAACGAATGCAGCATCGTGCTCACATATGCCCCGACGTCCGCCCCCTCTGCACCTTCGGGAAGACCAAGAATCCTTAGGTTCTTCCTCCTCGCATTGTTTTCC
This sequence comes from Scyliorhinus torazame, assembly GCF_047496885.1. Taxonomy (NCBI): domain Eukaryota; kingdom Metazoa; phylum Chordata; class Chondrichthyes; order Carcharhiniformes; family Scyliorhinidae; genus Scyliorhinus; species Scyliorhinus torazame. Next base: position 6,194,004 of record NC_092716.1, on the reverse strand, counting down.
AGCACCTCCAGCCTTTCCACACATCTTTTGTGTTGTGCCTCGTGGATCTCCGTTTTCACCACCAGGCCCTGTATGTCGTCCTCATTCTCAGCAGCCTTTGCCTTCACGACCCGAAGCTCCTGTTCCCGGGTCTTTTGCTCCTCCTTTAGCCCCTCAATCGCTTGTAATATCGGGGCCAACAGCTCCTTCTTCATCTCCTTTTTGAGTTCATCTACGCAACGCCGCAGGAACTCTTGTTGGTCAGGGCCCCATATTAAACTGCCTTCTTCCGACGCCATCTTGCTTTGTGCCTGCCTTCCTGGCCGCTGCTCTTGAGGATCCACCGCAATCCGGCTACTTTCCTCTCTTTTTTCCATCCGTGTCCGGGGGGGGGGATTCCCTTCTGGATTACCGCACAGTGTTATTTGCCGTTAAAATTGCCGATGGGGCTCCTATTAAGAGCCCAAAAGTCCGTTACACCGGGAGCTGCCGAAACGTGCGACTTAGCTGGTCATCGGCGCACCCGGAAGTTCCACAATGAGCGTTCTTACCCAAATGTTCCCCCACAGACACTTGGTCCAATTGGCCTGCCACATTCTCCAGTGGCAGATTGTAACAACACAAGAACTAGGAGCAGGAGTAGGCCATTCAGCCCATCAAGCCCACTCTGCCATTCAATAGGATCATGGCTGCTTTCCTCACAGCCTCAACTCCGTTTTCCTGTTCGCTCTGACTCTCAGCTCCCACTTTTTTAAAATCTGCGCTCTTACTCTCAGCTCTCGCTCTTTATGGATCTCCGCTCTGACTCTCAGCTCCCGCTCTTTTTAAATCTCCCGCTCTGACTCTCAGCTCCCGCTCTTTTTAAATCTCCCGCTCTGACTCTCAACTCCCGCTCTTTTTAAATCTCCGCTCTGACTCACAGCTCCCGCTCTTTTTAAATCTCCGCTGACTCTCAGCTCCCGCTCTTTATAAATCCCCGCTCTGACTCTCAGCTCCCGCTCTTTTTAAATCTCCGCTGACTCTCAGCTCCCGCTCTTTTTAAATCTCCGCTCTGACTCTCAGCTCCCGCTCTTTTTAAATCTGCGCTCTGACTCTCAGCTCCCGCTCATTTTAAATCTCCCGCTCTGACTCTCAGTTCCCGCTCTTTTTAAATCTCCGCTCCGACTCGCAGCTCCGGCTCTTTTTAAATCTCCCCCTGACTCTCAGCTCCCGCTCTTTTTAAATCTGCGCTCTGACTCTCAGCTCCCGCTCTTTTTAAATCTGCGCTCTGACTCGCAGCTCCCGCTCTTTTTCAATCCCTTCTCTGACTCGCAGCTCCAGCTCTTGATAAATCTCCTCTCTGACTCGCAGCTCCTGCTCTTTATAAATCTCCTCTCTGACTCTCAGCTCCCGCTCTTTTTAAATCTGCGCTCTGATTCTCAGCTCCCGCTCATTTTAAATCTCCCGCTCTGACTCTCAGTTCCCGCTCTTTTTAAATCTCCGCTCCGACTCGCAGCTCCCGCTCTTTTTCAATCCCTTCTCTGACTCGCAGCTCCCGCTCTTTATAAATCTCCTCTCTGACTCGCAGCTCCTGCTCTTTATAAATCTCCTCTCTGACTCTCAGCTTCCGCTCTTTTTAAATCTGCGCTCTGACTCTCAGCTCCCGCTCTTTTTAAATCTCCGCTCTGACTCTCAGCTCCCGCTCTTTTTAAATCTGCGCTCTGACTCTCAGCTCCCGCTCATTTTAAATCTCCGCTCCGACTCGCAGCTCCCGCTCTTTTTAAATCCCTTCTCTGACTCTCAACTCCCGCTCTTTTCAAATCTCCCGCTCTGACACTCAGCTCCCGCACTTTTTAAATCACCCGCTCTAACTCACAGCTCCCGCTCTTTTTAAATCTCCACGCTGACTCTCAGCTCCCGCTCTTTTTAAATCTCCCGCACTGACTCTCAGCTCCCGCTCTTTTTAAATCTCCCGATCTGACTCTCAGCTCCCGCTCTTTATAAATCTCCCGCTCTGACTCTCAGCTCCCGCTCTTTTTAAAACTCCCTCTCTTACTCACAATTCCCGCTCTTTTTCAATCCCTTCTCTGACTCGCAGCTCCCGCCCTTTTTAAATCTCCTCGCCGACTCCCAGCTCCTGCTCTTTTTAAATCTCCCGCTCTGGCTCTCAGCTTCCGCTCTTTTTAAATCTTCCGCTCTGACTCTCAACTCCCGCTCTTTTCAATCCCTTCTCTGACTCTCAGCTCCCGCCCTTTTTAAATCTCCTCGCCGACTCTCAGCTCCCGCTCTTTTTAAATCTCCCACTCTGGCTCTCAGGTCCCGCTCTTTTTAAATCTCCGCTCTTACTCTCAACTCCCGCTCTTTTTTAATCCCTTCTCTGACTCTCAGCTCCCGCCCTTTTGAAATCTCCTTGCCAACTCTCAGCTCCCGCTCTTTTTAAATCTCCCACTCTGGCTCTCAGGTCCCGCTCTTTTTAAATCTCCGCTCTTACTCTCAACTCCCGCTCTTTTGTAATCACCGCTCTGACTCTCAGTTCCCGCTCTTTATTAATCTCCCGCTCTGACTCTCAACTCCTGCTCTTTTCAAATCTTCCGCTCTGACACTCAGCTCCCGCACTTTTTAAATCACCCGCTCTAACTCACAGCTCCTGCTCTTTTTAAATCTCCACGCTGACTCTCAGCTCCCGCTCTTTTTAAATCTCCCGCACTAACTCTCAGCTCCCGCTCTTTTTAAAACTCCCGATCTGACTCTCAGCTCCCGCTCTTTATAAATCTCCCGCTCTGACTCTCAGCTCCCGCTCTTTTTAAATCTCCCGATCTGTCTCTCAGGTCCCGCTCTTTATAAATCTCCCGCTCTGACTCTCAGCTCCCGCTCTTTTTAAAACTCCCTCTCTTACTCACAATTCCCGCTCTTTTTCAATCCCTTCTCTGACTCGCAGCTCCCGCCCTTTTTAAATCTCCTCGCCGACTCCCAGCTCCCGCTCTTTTTAAATCTCCCGCTCTGGCTCTCAGCTTCCGCTCTTTTTAAATCTTCCGCTCTGACTCTCAACTCCCGCTCTTTTCAATCCCTTCTCTGACTCTCAGCTCCCGCTCTATATAAATCTCCGCTCTGACTCTCAGCTCCCGCTCTTTTTAAATCTGCGCTCTCACTCTCAGCTCCCGCTCTTTTTAAATCTCCTGCTCTGACTCTCAACTCCCGCTCTTTTTAAATCTGCGCTCTGTCTCTCAGCTCCCGCTCTTTTTAAATCTGCGCTCTGACTCTCAGCTCTCGCACTTTTTCAATCCGTTCTCTGACTCTCAGCTCCCGCTCTTTATAAATCTCCGCTCGGACTCAGAGCTCCCGCTCTTTTTAAATCCGTTCTCTGACTCTCAGCTCCCGCTCTTTATAAATCTCCGCTCTGACTCTCAGCTCCCGCTCTTTTTAAATCTGCGCTCCGACTCTCAGCTCCCGCTCTTTTTAAATCTCCTGCTCTTACTCTCAACTCCCGCTCTTTTTAAATCTCCCGCTCTGACTCTCAACTCCCTCTCTTTGTAAATCTCCCGCGCTGACTCTCAGCTCCCGCTCTTTTTAAATCTCCCTCTCTGACTCTCAACTCCCGCTCTTTTTAAATCCGTTCTCTGACTCTCACCTCCCGCTCTTTTTAAATCCGTTCTCTGACTCTCAGCTCCCGCTCTTTTTAAATCTCCCACTCTGACTCTCAGCTCCCGCTCTTTATAAATCTCCCGCTCTGACTCTCAGCTCCCGCTCTTTTTAAATCTCCGCTCTGACTCTCAACTCCCGCTCTTTTTAAATCACCCGCTCTGACACTCAGCTCCCGCTCTTTTTAAATCACCCGCTCTAACTCACAGCTCCCGCTCTTTTTAAATCTCCCGATCTGACTCTCAGCACCCGCTCTTTATAAATCTCCCGCACTGACTCCCAGCTCCCGCTCTTTTTAAATCTCCCGATCTGACTCTCAGCACCCGCTCTTTATAAATCTCCCGCTCTGACTCTCAGCTCCCGCTCTTTTTAAATCTCCGCTCTGACTCTCAACTACCGCTCTTTTTATATCTCCCGCTCTGACTCTCAGCTCCCGCTCTTTTCAAATCTCCCCCTGACTCTCAGCTCCCGCTCTTTTTAAAACTCCCTCTCTTACTCTCAATTCCCGCTCTTTTTCAATCCCTTCTCTGGATCGCAGCTCCCGCCCTTTTTAAATCTCCTCGCCAACTCCCAGCTCCCGCTCTTTTTAAATCTCCCGCTCTGGCTCTCAGCTTCCGCTCTCTTTAAATCTCCTCTCTGACTCTCAGCACCCACTCTTTTTAAATCTCCCGCTCTGACTCTCAACTCCCGCTCTTTTCAATCCCTTCTCTGACTCTCAGCTCCCGCCCTTTTTAAATCTCCTCGCCGACTCTCAGCTCCCGCTCTTTTTAAATCTCTCCACTCTGGCTCTCAGGTCCCGCTCTTTTTAAATCTCCGCTCTTACTCTCAACTCCCGCTCTTTTTTAATCCCTTCTCTGACTCTCAGCTCCCGCCCTTTTGAAATCTCCTCGCCGACTCTCAGCTCCCACTCTTTTTAAATCTCCACTCTGACTCTCAGCTCCCGCTCTTTTGAAATCTCCGCTCTGACTCTCAGCTCCCGCTCTTTATTAATCTCCCGCTCTGACTCTCAGCTCCCGCTCTTTTTAAATCTCTTCTCTGACTCTCAACTCCCGCTCTTTTTCAATCCCTTCTCTGACTCTCAGCTCCCGCCCTTTTTAAATCTCCGCTCTGACTCTCAGCTCCCGCTCTTTTTAAATCTCCGCTCTGACTCTCAGCTCCCGCTCTTTATAAATCCCCGCTCTGACTCTCAGCTCCCGCTCTTTTTAAATCTCCGCTCTGACTCTCAGCTCCCGCTCTTTTTAAATCTCCCGCTCTGGCTCTCAGCTTCCGCTCTTTTTAAATCTCCGCTCTGACTCTCATCTCCCGCTCTTTTTAAATCTCCGCTCTGACTCTCAGCTCCCGCTCTTTATAAATCCCCACTCTGACTCTCAACTCCCGCTCTTTATAAATCCCCGCTCTGACTCTCAGCTCCCGCTCTTTTCAAATCTCCTCTCTGACTCTCAACTCCCGCTCTTTTCAAATCTCCCCCTGACTCTCAGCTCCCGCTCTTTTTAAATCTCCCTCTCTGACTCTCAACTCCCGCTCTTTTTCAATCCCTTCTCTGACTCGCAGCTCCCGCCCTTTTTAAATCTCCTCGCCGACTCTGAGCTCCCGCTCTTTTTAAATCTCCCGCTCTGGCTCTCAGCTCCCGCTCTTTTTACACCTCCGCTCTGACTCTCAGCTCCCGCTCTTTATAAATCCCCGCTCTGACTCTCAGCTCCCGCTCTTTTTAAATATCCGCTCTGACTCTCAGCTCACGCTCTTTTTCAATCCCTTCTCTGACTCTCAACTCCCGCTCTTTTTAAATCTCCTCTCTGACTCTCAGCTCCCGCTCTTTTTAAATCTCCCGCTCTGACTATCAGCTCCCGCTCTTTTAAAATCTCCCGCTCTGACTCTCAACTCCCGCTCTTTTTAAGTCTCCCGCTCTGACTCTCAGCTCCCGCTCTTTTTATATCTGCGTTCTGACTCTGAGCTCCCGCTCTTTTTAAATCTCCCGCTCTGACTCTCAACTCACGCTCTTTTTAAATCTCCCGCTTTGACTCTCAGCTCCCGCTCTTTTTAAATCTCCCGCTCTGACTCTCAACTCACGCTCTTTTTAAATCTCCCGCTTTTACTCTCAGCTCCCGCTCTTTTTAAATCCGTTCTCTGACTCTCAGCTCCCGCTCTTTTTAAATCTCCTGCTCTGACTCTCAACTCCCGCTCTTTTTAAATCTCCCGCTCTGACTCTCAACTCCCGCTCTTTTTAAATCTCCCGCTCTGACTCTCAGCTCCCGCTCTTTTTAAATCCGTTCTCTGACTCTCAGCTCCCGTTCTTTTTAAATCTGCGCTCTGACTCTCAGCTCCCGCTCTTTATTAATCTCCCCTCTGACTCTCAGCTCCCGCTCTTTTTAAATCTGCGCTCTGACTCTCAGCTCCCGCTCTTTTTAAATCTGCGCTCTGACTCTCAGCTCTCGCTCTTTTTCAATCCCTTCTCTGACTCTCAGCTCCCGCTCTTTATAAATCTCCACTCTGACTCTCAGTTCCCGCTCTTTTTAAATCCGTTCTCTGACTCTCAGCTCCCGCTCTTTATAAATCTCCGCTCTGACTCTCAGCTCCCGCTCTTTTTAAATCTGCGCTCCGACTCTCAGCTCCCGCTCTTTTTAAATCTCCTGCTCTGACTCTCAACTCCCGCTCTTTTTAAATCTCCCGCTTTGACTCTCAACTCCCGCTCTTTGTAAATTTCCCCCTCTGACTCTCAGCTCCCGCTCATTTTAAATCTCCCTCTCTGACTCTCAACTCCCGCTCTTTTTAAATCCGTTCTCTGACTCTCAGCTCCCGCTCTTTTTAAATCTCCCACTCTGACTCTCAGCTCCCGCTCTTTATAAATCTCCCGCTCTGACTCTCAGCTCCCGCTCTTTTTAAATCTCCGCTCTGACTCTCAACTCCCGCTCTTTTTAAATCTCCCGCTCTAACACTCAGCTCCCGGTCTTTTTAAATCTCCCGCTCTAACTCACAGCTCCCGCTCTTTTTAAATCTCCGCTCTGACTCTCAGCTCACGCTCTTTTTAAATCCCTTCTCTGACTCTCAACTCCCGCTCTTTTTAAATCCGTTCTCTGACTCTCACCTCCCGCTCTTTTTAAATCCGTTCTCTGACTCTCAGCTCCCGCTCTTTTTAAATCTCCCACTCTGACTCTCAGCTCCCGCTCTTTATAAATCTCCCGCTCTGACTCTCAGCTCCCGCTCTTTTTAAATCTCCGCTCTGACTCTCAACTCCCGCTCTTTTTAAATCTCCCGCTCTGACACTCAGCTCCCGGTCTTTTTAAATCTCCCGCTCTAACTCACAGCTCCCGCTCTTTTTAAATCTCCGCTCTGACTCTCAGCTCACGCTCTTTTTAAATCCCTTCTCTGACTCTCAACTCCCGCTCTTTTTAAATCTCCTCTCTGACTCTCAGCTCCCGCTCTTTTTATATCTGCGTTCTGACTCTGAGCTCCCGCTCTTTTTAAATCTCCCGCTCTGACTCTCAACTCACGCTCTTTTTAAATCTCCCGCTTTGACTCTCAGCTCCCGCTCTTTTTAAATCTCCCGCTCTGACTCTCAACTCACGCTCTTTTTAAATCTCCCGCTTTGACTCTCAGCTCCCGCTCTTTTTAAATCCGTTCTCTGACTCTCAGCTCCCGCTCTAAATAAATCTCCGCTCTGACTCTCAGCTCCCGCTCTTTTTAAATCTCCTGCTCTGACTCTCAACTCCCGCTCTTTTTAAATCTCCCGCTCTGACGCTCAGCTCCCGCTCTTTTTAAATCTCCCGCTCTGACTCTCAACTCCCGCTCTTTTTAAATCCGTTCTCTGACTCTCAGCTCCCGTTCTTTTTAAATCTGCACTCTGACTCTCAGCTCCCGCTCTTTATTAATCTCCGCTCTGACTCTCAGCTCCCGCTCTTTTTAAATCTGCGCTCTGACTCTCAGCTCCCGCTCTTTTTAAAACTCCCTCTCTTACTCACAATTCCCGCTCTTTTTCAATCCCTTCTCTGACTCGCAGCTCCCGCCCTTTTTAAATCTCCTCGCCGACTCCCAGCTCCCGCTCTTTTTAAATCTCCCGCTCTGGCTCTCAGCTTCCGCTCTTTTTAAATCTTCCGCTCTGACTCTCAACTCCCGCTCTTTTCAATCCCTTCTCTGACTCTCAGCTCCCGCCCTTTTTAAATCTCCTCGCCGACTCTCAGCTCCCGCTCTTTTTAAATCTCCCACTCTGGCTCTCAGGTCCCGCTCTTTTTAAATCTCCGCACTTACTCTCAACTCCCGCTCTTTTTTAATCCCTTCTCTGACTCTCAGCTCCCGCCCTTTTGAAATCTCCTCGCCAACTCTCAGCTCCCACTCTTTTGAAATCACCGCTCTGACTCTCAGCTCCCGCTCTTTATAAATCTCCCGCTCTGACTCTCAGCTCCCGCTCTTTTTAAAACTCCCTCTCTTACTCACAATTCCCGCTCTTTTTCAATCCCTTCTCTGACTCGCAGCTCTCGCCCTTTTTAAATCTCCTCGCAGACTCCCAGCTCCCGCTCTTTTTAAATCTCCCGCTCTGGCTCTCAGCTTCCGCTCTTTTTAAATCTTCCGCTCTGACTCTCAACTCCCGCTCTTTTCAATCCCTTCTCTGACTCTCAGCTCCCGCTCTATATAAATCTCCGCTCTGACTCTCAGCTCCCGCTCTTTTTAAATCTGCGCTCTCACTCTCAGCTCCCGCTCTTTTTAAATCTCCTGCTCTGACTCTCAACTCCCGCTCTTTTTAAATCTCCTGCTCTGACTCTCAACTCCCGCTCTTTTTAAATCTCCCGCTCTGACTCTCAGCTCCCGCTCTTTTTAAATCTCCCGCTCTGACTCTCAACTCCCGCTCTTTTTAAATCCGCTCTCTGACTCTCAGCTCCCGTTCTTTTTAAATCTGCGCTCTGACTCTCAGCTCCCGCTCTTTCGCAATCTCCCGCTCTGACTCTCAGCTCCCCCTCTTTTTAAATCTCCGCTCTAACTCACAGCTCCCGCTCTTTTTAAATCTCCACGCTGACTCTCAGCTCCCGCTCTTTTTAAATCTCCCGCACTGACTCTCAGCTCTCGCTCTTTTTAAATCTCCCGATCTGACTCTCAGCTCCCGCTCTTTATAAATCTCCCGCTCTGACTCTCAGCTCCCGCTCTTTTTAAATCTCCCTCTCTGACTCTCAACTCCCGTTCTTTTTCAATCTCCCGCTCTGACACTCAGCTCCCGCACTTTTTAAATCACCCTCTCTAACTCACAGCTCCCGCTCTTTTTAAATCTCCACGCTGACTCTCAGCTCCCGCTCTTTTTAAATCTCCCGCACTGACTCTCAGCTCTCGCTCTTTTTAAATCTCCCGATCTGACTCTCAGCTCCCGCTCTTTATAAATCTCCCGCTCTGACTCTCAGCTCCCGCTCTTTTCAAATCTCCTCTCTGACTCTCAACTCCCGCTCTTTTCAAATCTCCCCCTGACTCTCAGCTCCCGCTCTTTTTAAATCTCCCTCTCTGACTCTCAACTCCCGCTCTTTTTCAATCCCTTCTCTGACTCGCAGCTCCCGCCCTTTTTAAATCTCCTCGCCGACTCTCAGCTCCCGCTCTTTTTAAATCTCCCGCTCTGGCTCTCAACTCCTGCTCTTTTTACACCTCCGCTCTGACTCTCAGCTCCCGCTCTTTATAAATCCCCGCTCTGACTCTCAGCTCCCGCTCTTTTTAAATATCCGCTCTGACTCTCAGCTCACGCTCTTTTTAAATCCCTTCTCTGACTCTCAACACCCGCTCTTTTTAAATCTCCTCTCTGACTCTCAGCTCCCGCTCTTTTTAAATCTCCCGCTCTGACTATCAGCTCCCGCTTTTTTAAAATCTCCCGCTCTGACTCTCAACTCCCGCTCTTTTTAAGTCTCCCGCTGTGACTCTCAACTCACGCTCTTTTTAAATCTCCCGCTTTGACTCTCAGCTCCCGCTCTTTTTAAATCCGTTCTCTGACTCTCAGCTCCCGCTCTATATAAATCTCCGCTCTGACTCTCAGCTCCCGCTCTTTTTAAATCTGCGCTCTGACTCTCAACTCCCGCTCTTTTTAAATCTCCTGCTCTGACTCTCAACTCCCGCTCTTTTTAAATCTCCCGCTCTGACTCTCAACTCCCGCTCTTTTTAAATCTCCCGCTCTGACTCTCAGCTCCCGCTCTTTTTAAATCTCCCGCTCTGACTCTCAACTCCCGCTCTTTTTCAATCCCTTCTCTGACTCTCAGCTCCCGCTCTTTATAAATCTCCGCTCAGACTCTCAGCTCCCGCTCTTTTTAAATCCGTTCTCTGACTCTCAGCTCCCGCTCTTTATAAATCTCCGCTCTGACTCTCAGCTCCCGCTCTTTTTAAATCTGCGCTCCGACTCTCAGCTCCCGCTCTTTTTAAATCTCCTGCTCTGACTCTCAACACCCGCTCTTTTTAAATCTCCCGCTCTGACTCTCAACTCCCGCTCTTTGTAAATCTCCCGCTCTGACTCTCAGCTCCCGCTCTTTTTAAATCTCCCTCTCTGACTCTCAACTCCTGCTCTTTTTAAATCCGTTCTCTGATTCTCACCTCCCGCTCTTTTTAAATCCGTTCTCTGACTCTCAGCTCCCGCTCTTTTTAAATCTCCCACTCTGACTCTCAGCTCCCGCTCTTTAGAAATCTCCCGCTCTGACTCTCAGCTCCCGCTCTTTTTAAATCTCCGCTCTGACTCTCAACTCCCGCTCTTTTCAAATCTCCCGCTCTGACACTCAGCTCCCGCACTTTTTAAATCACCCGCTCTAACTCACAGCTCCCGCTCTTTTTAAATCTCCACGCTGACTCTCAGCTCCCGCTCTTTTTAAATCTCCCGCACTGACTCTCAGCTCTCGCTCTTTTTAAATCTCCCGATCTGACTCTCAGCTCCCGCTTTTTATAAATCTCCCGCTCTGACTCTCAGCTCCCGCTCTTTTTAAATCTCCGCTCTGACTCTCAACTCCCGCTCTTTTTAAATCTCCCGCTCTGACACTCAGCTCCCGGTCTTTTTAAATCTCCCGCTCGAACTCACAGCTCCCGCTCTTTTTAAATCTCCGCTCTGACTCTCAGCTCACGCTCTTTTTAAATCCCTTCTCTGACTCTCAACTCCCGCTCTTTTTAAATCTCCCACTCTGGCTCTCAGGTCCCGCTCTTTTTAAATCTCCGCACTTACTCTCAACTCCCGCTCTTTTTTAATCCCTTCTCTGACTCTCAGCTCCCGCCCTTTTGAAATCTCCTCGCCAACTCTCAGCTCCCACTCTTTTGAAATCACCGCTCTGACTCTCAGCTCCCGCTCTTTATAAATCTCCCGCTCTGACTCTCAGCTCCCGCTCTTTTTAAAACTCCCTCTCTTACTCACAATTCCCGCTCTTTTTCAATCCCTTCTCTGACTCGCAGCTCTCGCCCTTTTTAAATCTCCTCGCAGACTCCCAGCTCCCGCTCTTTTTAAATCTCCCGCTCTGGCTCTCAGCTTCCGCTCTTTTTAAATCTTCCGCTCTGACTCTCAACTCCCGCTCTTTTCAATCCCTTCTCTGACTCTCAGCTCCCGCTCTATATAAATCTCCGCTCTGACTCTCAGCTCCCGCTCTTTTTAAATCTGCGCTCTCACTCTCAGCTCCCGCTCTTTTTAAATCTCCTGCTCTGACTCTCAACTCCCGCTCTTTTTAAATCTCCTGCTCTGACTCTCAACTCCCGCTCTTTTTAAATCTCCCGCTCTGACTCTCAGCTCCCGCTCTTTTTAAATCTCCCGCTCTGACTCTCAACTCCCGCTCTTTTTAAATCCGCTCTCTGACTCTCAGCTCCCGTTCTTTTTAAATCTGCGCTCTGACTCTCAGCTCCCGCTCTTTAGCAATCTCCCGCTCTGACTCTCAGCTCCCCCTCTTTTTAAATCTCCGCTCTAACTCACAGCTCCCGCTCTTTTTAAATCTCCACGCTGACTCTCAGCTCCCGCTCTTTTTAAATCTCCCGCACTGACTCTCAGCTCTCGCTCTTTTTAAATCTCCCGATCTGACTCTCAGCTCCCGCTCTTTATAAATCTCCCGCTCTGACTCTCAGCTCCCGCTCTTTTTAAATCTCCCTCTCTGACTCTCAACTCCCGTTCTTTTTCAATCTCCCGCTCTGACACTCAGCTCCCGCACTTTTTAAATCACCCTCTCTAACTCACAGCTCCCGCTCTTTTTAAATCTCCACGCTGACTCTCAGCTCCCGCTCTTTTTAAATCTCCCGCACTGACTCTCAGCTCTCGCTCTTTTTAAATCTCCCGATCTGACTCTCAGCTCCCGCTCTTTATAAATCTCCCGCTCTGACTCTCAGCTCCCGCTCTTTTTAAATCTCCCTCTCTGACTCTCAACTCCCGTTCTTTTTCAATCCCTTCTCTGACTCGCAGCTCCCGCCCTTTTTAAATCTCCTCGCCGACTCTCAGCTCCCGCTCTTTTTAAATCTCCCGCTCTGGCTCTCAACTCCTGCTCTTTTTACACCTCCGCTCTGACTCTCAGCTCCCGCTCTTTATAAATCCCCGCTCTGACTCTCAGCTCCCGCTCTTTTTAAATATCCGCTCTGACTCTCAGCTCACGCTCTTTTTAAATCCCTTCTCTTACTCACAATTCCCGCTCTTTTTCAATCCCTTCTCTGACTCGCAGCTCTCGCCCTTTTTAAATCTCCTCGCAGACTCCCAGCTCCCGCTCTTTTTAAATCTCCCGCTCTGGCTCTCAGCTTCCGCTCTTTTTAAATCTTCCGCTCTGACTCTCAACTCCCGCTCTTTTCAATCCCTTCTCTGACTCTCAGCTCCCGCTCTATATAAATCTCCGCTCTGACTCTCAGCTCCCGCTCTTTTTAAATCTGCGCTCTCACTCTCAGCTCCCGCTCTTTTTAAATCTCCTGCTCTGACTCTCAACTCCCGCTCTTTTTAAATCTCCTGCTCTGACTCTCAACTCCCGCTCTTTTTAAATCTCCCGCTCTGACTCTCAGCTCCCGCTCTTTTTAAATCTCCCGCTCTGACTCTCAACTCCCGCTCTTTTTAAATCCGCTCTCTGACTCTCAGCTCCCGTTCTTTTTAAATCTGCGCTCTGACTCTCAGCTCCCGCTCTTTCGCAATCTCCCGCTCTGACTCTCAGCTCCCCCTCTTTTTAAATCTCCGCTCTAACTCACAGCTCCCGCTCTTTTTAAATCTCCACGCTGACTCTCAGCTCCCGCTCTTTTTAAATCTCCCGCACTGACTCTCAGCTCTCGCTCTTTTTAAATCTCCCGATCTGACTCTCAGCTCCCGCTCTTTATAAATCTCCCGCTCTGACTCTCAGCTCCCGCTCTTTTTAAATCTCCCTCTCTGACTCTCAACTCCCGTTCTTTTTCAATCTCCCGCTCTGACACTCAGCTCCCGCACTTTTTAAATCACCCTCTCTAACTCACAGCTCCCGCTCTTTTTAAATCTCCACGCTGACTCTCAGCTCCCGCTCTTTTTAAATCTCCCGCACTGACTCTCAGCTCTCGCTCTTTTTAAATCTCCCGATCTGACTCTCAGCTCCCGCTCTTTATAAATCTCCCGCTCTGACTCTCAGCTCCCGCTCTTTTCAAATCTCCTCTCTGACTCTCAACTCCCGCTCTTTTCAAATCTCCCCCTGACTCTCAGCTCCCGCTCTTTTTAAATCTCCCTCTCTGACTCTCAACTCCCGCTCTTTTTCAATCCCTTCTCTGACTCGCAGCTCCCGCCCTTTTTAAATCTCCTCGCCGACTCTCAGCTCCCGCTCTTTTTAAATCTCCCGCTCTGGCTCTCAACTCCTGCTCTTTTTACACCTCCGCTCTGACTCTCAGCTCCCGCTCTTTATAAATCCCCGCTCTGACTCTCAGCTCCCGCTCTTTTTAAATATCCGCTCTGACTCTCAGCTCACGCTCTTTTTAAATCCCTTCTCTGACTCTCAACACCCGCTCTTTTTAAATCTCCTCTCTGACTCTCAGCTCCCGCTCTTTTTAAATCTCCCGCTCTGACTATCAGCTCCCGCTTTTTTAAAATCTCCCGCTCTGACTCTCAACTCCCGCTCTTTTTAAGTCTCCCGCTGTGACTCTCAACTCACGCTCTTTTTAAATCTCCCGCTTTGACTCTCAGCTCCCGCTCTTTTTAAATCCGTTCTCTGACTCTCAGCTCCCGCTCTATATAAATCTCCGCTCTGACTCTCAGCTCCCGCTCTTTTTAAATCTGCGCTCTGACTCTCAACTCCCGCTCTTTTTAAATCTCCTGCTCTGACTCTCAACTCCCGCTCTTTTTAAATCTCCCGCTCTGACTCTCAACTCCCGCTCTTTTTAAATCTCCCGCTCTGACTCTCAGCTCCCGCTCTTTTTAAATCTCCCGCTCTGACTCTCAACTCCCGCTCTTTTTCAATCCCTTCTCTGACTCTCAGCTCCCGCTCTTTATAAATCTCCGCTCAGACTCTCAGCTCCCGCTCTTTTTAAATCCGTTCTCTGACTCTCAGCTCCCGCTCTTTATAAATCTCCGCTCTGACTCTCAGCTCCCGCTCTTTTTAAATCTGCGCTCCGACTCTCAGCTCCCGCTCTTTTTAAATCTCCTGCTCTGACTCTCAACACCCGCTCTTTTTAAATCTCCCGCTCTGACTCTCAACTCCCGCTCTTTGTAAATCTCCCGCTCTGACTCTCAGCTCCCGCTCTTTTTAAATCTCCCTCTCTGACTCTCAACTCCTGCTCTTTTTAAATCCGTTCTCTGATTCTCACCTCCCGCTCTTTTTAAATCCGTTCTCTGACTCTCAGCTCCCGCTCTTTTTAAATCTCCCACTCTGACTCTCAGCTCCCGCTCTTTAGAAATCTCCCGCTCTGACTCTCAGCTCCCGCTCTTTTTAAATCTCCGCTCTGACTCTCAACTCCCGCTCTTTTCAAATCTCCCGCTCTGACACTCAGCTCCCGCACTTTTTAAATCACCCGCTCTAACTCACAGCTCCCGCTCTTTTTAAATCTGCGCTCTGACTCTCAGCTCCCGCTCTTTTTAAATCTGCGCTCTGACTCTCAGCTCTCGCTCTTTTTCAATCCCTTCTCTGACTCTCAGCTCCCGCTCTTTATAAATCTCCACTCTGACTCTCAGTTCCCGCTCTTTTTAAATCCGTTCTCTGACTCTCAGCTCCCGCTCTTTATAAATCTCCGCTCTGACTCTCAGCTCCCGCTCTTTTTAAATCTGCGCTCCGACTCTCAGCTCCCGCTCTTTTTAAATCTCCTGCTCTGACTCTCAACTCCCGCTCTTTTTAAATCTCCCGCTTTGACTCTCAACTCCCGCTCTTTGTAAATTTCCCCCTCTGACTCTCAGCTCCCGCTCATTTTAAATCTCCCTCTCTGACTCTCAACTCCCGCTCTTTTTAAATCCGTTCTCTGACTCTCAGCTCCCGCTCTTTTTAAATCTCCCACTCTGACTCTCAGCTCCCGCTCTTTATAAATCTCCCGCTCTGACTCTCAGCTCCCGCTCTTTTTAAATCTCCGCTCTGACTCTCAACTCCCGCTCTTTTTAAATCTCCCGCTCTAACACTCAGCTCCCGGTCTTTTTAAATCTCCCGCTCTAACTCACAGCTCCCGCTCTTTTTAAATCTCCGCTCTGACTCTCAGCTCACGCTCTTTTTAAATCCCTTCTCTGACTCTCAACTCCCGCTCTTTTTAAATCCGTTCTCTGACTCTCACCTCCCGCTCTTTTTAAATCCGTTCTCTGACTCTCAGCTCCCGCTCTTTTTAAATCTCCCACTCTGACTCTCAGCTCCCGCTCTTTATAAATCTCCCGCTCTGACTCTCAGCTCCCGCTCTTTTTAAATCTCCGCTCTGACTCTCAACTCCCGCTCTTTTTAAATCTCCCGCTCTGACACTCAGCTCCCGGTCTTTTTAAATCTCCCGCTCTAACTCACAGCTCCCGCTCTTTTTAAATCTCCGCTCTGACTCTCAGCTCACGCTCTTTTTAAATCCCTTCTCTGACTCTCAACTCCCGCTCTTTTTAAATCTCCTCTCTGACTCTCAGCTCCCGCTCTTTTTATATCTGCGTTCTGACTCTGAGCTCCCGCTCTTTTTAAATCTCCCGCTCTGACTCTCAACTCACGCTCTTTTTAAATCTCCCGCTTTGACTCTCAGCTCCCGCTCTTTTTAAATCTCCCGCTCTGACTCTCAACTCACGCTCTTTTTAAATCTCCCGCTTTGACTCTCAGCTCCCGCTCTTTTTAAATCCGTTCTCTGACTCTCAGCTCCCGCTCTAAATAAATCTCCGCTCTGACTCTCAGCTCCCGCTCTTTTTAAATCTCCTGCTCTGACTCTCAACTCCCGCTCTTTTTAAATCTCCCGCTCTGACGCTCAGCTCCCGCTCTTTTTAAATCTCCCGCTCTGACTCTCAACTCCCGCTCTTTTTAAATCCGTTCTCTGACTCTCAGCTCCCGTTCTTTTTAAATCTGCACTCTGACTCTCAGCTCCCGCTCTTTATTAATCTCCGCTCTGACTCTCAGCTCCCGCTCTTTTTAAATCTGCGCTCTGACTCTCAGCTCCCGCTCTTTTTAAAACTCCCTCTCTTACTCACAATTCCCGCTCTTTTTCAATCCCTTCTCTGACTCGCAGCTCCCGCCCTTTTTAAATCTCCTCGCCGACTCCCAGCTCCCGCTCTTTTTAAATCTCCCGCTCTGGCTCTCAGCTTCCGCTCTTTTTAAATCTTCCGCTCTGACTCTCAACTCCCGCTCTTTTCAATCCCTTCTCTGACTCTCAGCTCCCGCCCTTTTTAAATCTCCTCGCCGACTCTCAGCTCCCGCTCTTTTTAAATCTCCCACTCTGGCTCTCAGGTCCCGCTCTTTTTAAATCTCCGCACTTACTCTCAACTCCCGCTCTTTTTTAATCCCTTCTCTGACTCTCAGCTCCCGCCCTTTTGAAATCTCCTCGCCAACTCTCAGCTCCCACTCTTTTGAAATCACCGCTCTGACTCTCAGCTCCCGCTCTTTATAAATCTCCCGCTCTGACTCTCAGCTCCCGCTCTTTTTAAAACTCCCTCTCTTACTCACAATTCCCGCTCTTTTTCAATCCCTTCTCTGACTCGCAGCTCTCGCCCTTTTTAAATCTCCTCGCAGACTCCCAGCTCCCGCTCTTTTTAAATCTCCCGCTCTGGCTCTCAGCTTCCGCTCTTTTTAAATCTTCCGCTCTGACTCTCAACTCCCGCTCTTTTCAATCCCTTCTCTGACTCTCAGCTCCCGCTCTATATAAATCTCCGCTCTGACTCTCAGCTCCCGCTCTTTTTAAATCTGCGCTCTCACTCTCAGCTCCCGCTCTTTTTAAATCTCCTGCTCTGACTCTCAACTCCCGCTCTTTTTAAATCTCCTGCTCTGACTCTCAACTCCCGCTCTTTTTAAATCTCCCGCTCTGACTCTCAGCTCCCGCTCTTTTTAAATCTCCCGCTCTGACTCTCAACTCCCGCTCTTTTTAAATCCGCTCTCTGACTCTCAGCTCCCGTTCTTTTTAAATCTGCGCTCTGACTCTCAGCTCCCGCTCTTTCGCAATCTCCCGCTCTGACTCTCAGCTCCCCCTCTTTTTAAATCTCCGCTCTAACTCACAGCTCCCGCTCTTTTTAAATCTCCACGCTGACTCTCAGCTCCCGCTCTTTTTAAATCTCCCGCACTGACTCTCAGCTCTCGCTCTTTTTAAATCTCCCGATCTGACTCTCAGCTCCCGCTCTTTATAAATCTCCCGCTCTGACTCTCAGCTCCCGCTCTTTTTAAATCTCCCTCTCTGACTCTCAACTCCCGTTCTTTTTCAATCTCCCGCTCTGACACTCAGCTCCCGCACTTTTTAAATCACCCTCTCTAACTCACAGCTCCCGCTCTTTTTAAATCTCCACGCTGACTCTCAGCTCCCGCTCTTTTTAAATCTCCCGCACTGACTCTCAGCTCTCGCTCTTTTTAAATCTCCCGATCTGACTCTCAGCTCCCGCTCTTTATAAATCTCCCGCTCTGACTCTCAGCTCCCGCTCTTTTCAAATCTCCTCTCTGACTCTCAACTCCCGCTCTTTTCAAATCTCCCCCTGACTCTCAGCTCCCGCTCTTTTTAAATCTCCCTCTCTGACTCTCAACTCCCGCTCTTTTTCAATCCCTTCTCTGACTCGCAGCTCCCGCCCTTTTTAAATCTCCTCGCCGACTCTCAGCTCCCGCTCTTTTTAAATCTCCCGCTCTGGCTCTCAACTCCTGCTCTTTTTACACCTCCGCTCTGACTCTCAGCTCCCGCTCTTTATAAATCCCCGCTCTGACTCTCAGCTCCCGCTCTTTTTAAATATCCGCTCTGACTCTCAGCTCACGCTCTTTTTAAATCCCTTCTCTGACTCTCAACACCCGCTCTTTTTAAATCTCCTCTCTGACTCTCAGCTCCCGCTCTTTTTAAATCTCCCGCTCTGACTATCAGCTCCCGCTTTTTTAAAATCTCCCGCTCTGACTCTCAACTCCCGCTCTTTTTAAGTCTCCCGCTGTGACTCTCAACTCACGCTCTTTTTAAATCTCCCGCTTTGACTCTCAGCTCCCGCTCTTTTTAAATCCGTTCTCTGACTCTCAGCTCCCGCTCTATATAAATCTCCGCTCTGACTCTCAGCTCCCGCTCTTTTTAAATCTGCGCTCTGACTCTCAACTCCCGCTCTTTTTAAATCTCCTGCTCTGACTCTCAACTCCCGCTCTTTTTAAATCTCCCGCTCTGACTCTCAACTCCCGCTCTTTTTAAATCTCCCGCTCTGACTCTCAGCTCCCGCTCTTTTTAAATCTCCCGCTCTGACTCTCAACTCCCGCTCTTTTTCAATCCCTTCTCTGACTCTCAGCTCCCGCTCTTTATAAATCTCCGCTCAGACTCTCAGCTCCCGCTCTTTTTAAATCCGTTCTCTGACTCTCAGCTCCCGCTCTTTATAAATCTCCGCTCTGACTCTCAGCTCCCGCTCTTTTTAAATCTGCGCTCCGACTCTCAGCTCCCGCTCTTTTTAAATCTCCTGCTCTGACTCTCAACACCCGCTCTTTTTAAATCTCCCGCTCTGACTCTCAACTCCCGCTCTTTGTAAATCTCCCGCTCTGACTCTCAGCTCCCGCTCTTTTTAAATCTCCCTCTCTGACTCTCAACTCCTGCTCTTTTTAAATCCGTTCTCTGATTCTCACCTCCCGCTCTTTTTAAATCCGTTCTCTGACTCTCAGCTCCCGCTCTTTTTAAATCTCCCACTCTGACTCTCAGCTCCCGCTCTTTAGAAATCTCCCGCTCTGACTCTCAGCTCCCGCTCTTTTTAAATCTCCGCTCTGACTCTCAACTCCCGCTCTTTTCAAATCTCCCGCTCTGACACTCAGCTCCCGCACTTTTTAAATCACCCGCTCTAACTCACAGCTCCCGCTCTTTTTAAATCTCCACGCTGACTCTCAGCTCCCGCTCTTTTTAAATCTCCCGCACTGACTCTCAGCTCTCGCTCTTTTTAAATCTCCCGATCTGACTCTCAGCTCCCGCTTTTTATAAATCTCCCGCTCTGACTCTCAGCTCCCGCTCTTTTTAAATCTCCGCTCTGACTCTCAACTCCCGCTCTTTTTAAATCTCCCGCTCTGACACTCAGCTCCCGGTCTTTTTAAATCTCCCGCTCGAACTCACAGCTCCCGCTCTTTTTAAATCTCCGCTCTGACTCTCAGCTCACGCTCTTTTTAAATCCCTTCTCTGACTCTCAACTCCCGCTCTTTTTAAATCTCCCACTCTGGCTCTCAGGTCCCGCTCTTTTTAAATCTCCGCACTTACTCTCAACTCCCGCTCTTTTTTAATCCCTTCTCTGACTCTCAGCTCCCGCCCTTTTGAAATCTCCTCGCCAACTCTCAGCTCCCACTCTTTTGAAATCACCGCTCTGACTCTCAGCTCCCGCTCTTTATAAATCTCCCGCTCTGACTCTCAGCTCCCGCTCTTTTTAAAACTCCCTCTCTTACTCACAATTCCCGCTCTTTTTCAATCCCTTCTCTGACTCGCAGCTCTCGCCCTTTTTAAATCTCCTCGCAGACTCCCAGCTCCCGCTCTTTTTAAATCTCCCGCTCTGGCTCTCAGCTTCCGCTCTTTTTAAATCTTCCGCTCTGACTCTCAACTCCCGCTCTTTTCAATCCCTTCTCTGACTCTCAGCTCCCGCTCTATATAAATCTCCGCTCTGACTCTCAGCTCCCGCTCTTTTTAAATCTGCGCTCTCACTCTCAGCTCCCGCTCTTTTTAAATCTCCTGCTCTGACTCTCAACTCCCGCTCTTTTTAAATCTCCTGCTCTGACTCTCAACTCCCGCTCTTTTTAAATCTCCCGCTCTGACTCTCAGCTCCCGCTCTTTTTAAATCTCCCGCTCTGACTCTCAACTCCCGCTCTTTTTAAATCCGCTCTCTGACTCTCAGCTCCCGTTCTTTTTAAATCTGCGCTCTGACTCTCAGCTCCCGCTCTTTAGCAATCTCCCGCTCTGACTCTCAGCTCCCCCTCTTTTTAAATCTCCGCTCTAACTCACAGCTCCCGCTCTTTTTAAATCTCCACGCTGACTCTCAGCTCCCGCTCTTTTTAAATCTCCCGCACTGACTCTCAGCTCTCGCTCTTTTTAAATCTCCCGATCTGACTCTCAGCTCCCGCTCTTTATAAATCTCCCGCTCTGACTCTCAGCTCCCGCTCTTTTTAAATCTCCCTCTCTGACTCTCAACTCCCGTTCTTTTTCAATCTCCCGCTCTGACACTCAGCTCCCGCACTTTTTAAATCACCCTCTCTAACTCACAGCTCCCGCTCTTTTTAAATCTCCACGCTGACTCTCAGCTCCCGCTCTTTTTAAATCTCCCGCACTGACTCTCAGCTCTCGCTCTTTTTAAATCTCCCGATCTGACTCTCAGCTCCCGCTCTTTATAAATCTCCCGCTCTGACTCTCAGCTCCCGCTCTTTTTAAATCTCCCTCTCTGACTCTCAACTCCCGTTCTTTTTCAATCCCTTCTCTGACTCGCAGCTCCCGCCCTTTTTAAATCTCCTCGCCGACTCTCAGCTCCCGCTCTTTTTAAATCTCCCGCTCTGGCTCTCAACTCCTGCTCTTTTTACACCTCCGCTCTGACTCTCAGCTCCCGCTCTTTATAAATCCCCGCTCTGACTCTCAGCTCCCGCTCTTTTTAAATATCCGCTCTGACTCTCAGCTCACGCTCTTTTTAAATCCCTTCTCTTACTCACAATTCCCGCTCTTTTTCAATCCCTTCTCTGACTCGCAGCTCTCGCCCTTTTTAAATCTCCTCGCAGACTCTCAGCTCCCGCTCTTTTTAAATCTCCCGCTCTGGCTCTCAACTCCTGCTCTTTTTACACCTCCGCTCTGACTCTCAGCTCCCGCTCTTTATAAATCCCCGCTCTGACTCTCAGCTCCCGCTCTTTTTAAATATCCGCTCTGACTCTCAGCTCACGCTCTTTTTAAATCCCTTCTCTTACTCACAATTCCCGCTCTTTTTCAATCCCTTCTCTGACTCGCAGCTCTCGCCCTTTTTAAATCTCCTCGCAGACTCCCAGCTCCCGCACTTTTTAAATCACCCGCTCTAACTCACAGCTCCCGCTCTTTTTAAATCTGCGCTCTGACTCTCAGCTCCCGCTCTTTTTAAATCTGCGCTCTGACTCTCAGCTCTCGCTCTTTTTCAATCCCTTCTCTGACTCTCAGCTCCCGCTCTTTATAAATCTCCACTCTGACTCTCAGTTCCCGCTCTTTTTAAATCCGTTCTCTGACTCTCAGCTCCCGCTCTTTATAAATCTCCGCTCTGACTCTCAGCTCCCGCTCTTTTTAAATCTGCGCTCCGACTCTCAGCTCCCGCTCTTTTTAAATCTCCTGCTCTGACTCTCAACTCCCGCTCTTTTTAAATCTCCCGCTTTGACTCTCAACTCCCGCTCTTTGTAAATTTCCCCCTCTGACTCTCAGCTCCCGCTCATTTTAAATCTCCCTCTCTGACTCTCAACTCCCGCTCTTTTTAAATCCGTTCTCTGACTCTCAGCTCCCGCTCTTTTTAAATCTGCGCTCCGACTCTCAGCTCCCGCTCTTTTTAAATCTCCTGCTCTGACTCTCAACACCCGCTCTTTTTAAATCTCCCGCTCTGACTCTCAACTCCCGCTCTTTGTAAATCTCCCGCTCTGACTCTCAGCTCCCGCTCTTTTTAAATCTCCCTCTCTGACTCTCAACTCCTGCTCTTTTTAAATCCGTTCTCTGATTCTCACCTCCCGCTCTTTTTAAATCCGTTCTCTGACTCTCAGCTCCCGCTCTTTTTAAATCTCCCACTCTGACTCTCAGCTCCCGCTCTTTAGAAATCTCCCGCTCTGACTCTCAGCTCCCGCTCTTTTTAAATCTCCGCTCTGACTCTCAACTCCCGCTCTTTTCAAATCTCCCGCTCTGACACTCAGCTCCCGCACTTTTTAAATCACCCGCTCTAACTCACAGCTCCCGCTCTTTTTAAATCTCCACGCTGACTCTCAGCTCCCGCTCTTTTTAAATCTCCCGCACTGACTCTCAGCTCTCGCTCTTTTTAAATCTCCCGATCTGACTCTCAGCTCCCGCTTTTTATAAATCTCCCGCTCTGACTCTCAGCTCCCGCTCTTTTTAAATCTCCGCTCTGACTCTCAACTCCCGCTCTTTTTAAATCTCCCGCTCTGACACTCAGCTCCCGGTCTTTTTAAATCTCCCGCTCTAACTCACAGCTCCCGCTCTTTTTAAATCTCCGCTCTGACTCTCAGCTCACGCTCTTTTTAAATCCCTTCTCTGACTCTCAACTCCCGCTCTTTTTAAATCCGTTCTCTGACTCTCACCTCCCGCTCTTTTTAAATCCGTTCTCTGACTCTCACCTCCCGCTCTTTTTAAATCCTTTCTCTGACTCTCAACTCCCGCTCTTTTTAAATCTCCCGCTCTGACTCTCAACTCACGCTCTTTTTAAATCTCCCGCTTTGACTCTCAGCTCCCGCTCTTTTTAAATCTCCCGCTCTGATTCTCAACTCACGCTCTTTTTAAATCTCCCGCTTTGACTCTCAGCTCCCGCTCTTTTTAAATCCGTTCTCTGACTCTCAGCTCCCGCTCTAAATAAATCTCCGCTCTGACTCTCAGCTCCCGCTCTTTTTAAATCTCCTGCTCTGACTCTCAACTCCCGCTCTTTTTAAATCTCCCGCTCTGACGCTCAGCTCCCGCTCTTTTTAAATCTCCCGCTCTGACTCTCAACTCCCGCTCTTTTTAAATCCGTTCTCTGACTCTCAGCTCCCGTTCTTTTTAAATCTGCGCTCTGACTCTCAGCTCCCGCTCTTTATTAATCTCCGCTCTGACTCTCAGCTCCCGCTCTTTTTAAATCTGCGCTCTGACTCTCAGCTCCCGCTCTTTTTAAAACTCCCTCTCTTACTCACAATTCCCGCTCTTTTTCAATCCCTTCTCTGACTCGCAGCTCCCGCCCTTTTTAAATCTCCTCGCCGACTCCCAGCTCCCGCTCTTTTTAAATCTCCCTCTCTGGCTCTCAGCTTCCGCTCTTTTTAAATCTTCCGCTCTGACTCTCAACTCCCGCTCTTTTCAATCCCTTCTCTGACTCTCAGCTCCCGCCCTTTTTAAATCTCCTCGCCGACTCTCAGCTCCCGCTCTTTTTAAATCTCCCACTCTGGCTCTCAGGTCCCGCTCTTTTTAAATCTCCGCACTTACTCTCAACTCCCGCTCTTTTTTAATCCCTTCTCTGACTCTCAGCTCCCGCCCTTTTGAAATCTCCTCGCCAACTCTCAGCTCCCACTCTTTTGAAATCACCGCTCTGACTCTCAGCTCCCGCTCTTTATAAATCTCCCGCTCTGACTCTCAGCTCCCGCTCTTTTTAAAACTCCCTCTCTTACTCACAATTCCCGCTCTTTTTCAATCCCTTCTCTGACTCGCAGCTCTCGCCCTTTTTAAATCTCCTCGCAGACTCCCAGCTCCCGCTCTTTTTAAATCTCCCGCTCTGGCTCTCAGCTTCCGCTCTTTTTAAATCTTCCGCTCTGACTCTCAACTCCCGCTCTTTTCAATCCCTTCTCTGACTCTCAGCTCCCGCTCTATATAAATCTCCGCTCTGACTCTCAGCTCCCGCTCTTTTTAAATCTGCGCTCTCACTCTCAGCTCCCGCTCTTTTTAAATCTCCTGCTCTGACTCTCAACTCCCGCTCTTTTTAAATCTCCTGCTCTGACTCTCAACTCCCGCTCTTTTTAAATCTCCCGCTCTGACTCTCAGCTCCCGCTCTTTTTAAATCTCCCGCTCTGACTCTCAACTCCCGCTCTTTTTAAATCCGCTCTCTGACTCTCAGCTCCCGTTCTTTTTAAATCTGCGCTCTGACTCTCAGCTCCCGCTCTTTAGCAATCTCCCGCTCTGACTCTCAGCTCCCCCTCTTTTTAAATCTCCGCTCTAACTCACAGCTCCCGCTCTTTTTAAATCTCCACGCTGACTCTCAGCTCCCGCTCTTTTTAAATCTCTCGCACTGACTCTCAGCTCTCGCTCTTTTTAAATCTCCCGATCTGACTCTCAGCTCCCGCTTTTTATAAATCTCCCGCTCTGACTCTCAGCTCCCGCTCTTTTTAAATCTCCGCTCTGACTCTCAACTCCCGCTCTTTTTAAATCTCCCGCTCTGACACTCAGCTCCCGGTCTTTTTAAATCTCCCGCTCTAACTCACAGCTCCCGCTCTTTTTAAATCTCCGCTCTGACTCTCAGCTCACGCTCTTTTTAAATCCCTTCTCTGACTCTCAACTCCCGCTCTTTTTAAATCTCCCACTCTGGCTCTCAGGTCCCGCTCTTTTTAAATCTCCGCACTTACTCTCAACTCCCGCTCTTTTTTAATCCCTTCTCTGACTCTCAGCTCCCGCCCTTTTGAAATCTCCTCGCCAACTCTCAGCTCCCACTCTTTTGAAATCACCGCTCTGACTCTCAGCTCCCGCTCTTTATAAATCTCCCGCTCTGACTCTCAGCTCCCGCTCTTTTTAAAACTCCCTCTCTTACTCACAATTCCCGCTCTTTTTCAATCCCTTCTCTGACTCGCAGCTCTCGCCCTTTTTAAATCTCCTCGCAGACTCCCAGCTCCCGCTCTTTTTAAATCTCCCGCTCTGGCTCTCAGCTTCCGCTCTTTTTAAATCTTCCGCTCTGACTCTCAACTCCCGCTCTTTTCAATCCCTTCTCTGACTCTCAGCTCCCGCTCTATATAAATCTCCGCTCTGACTCTCAGCTCCCGCTCTTTTTAAATCTGCGCTCTCACTCTCAGCTCCCGCTCTTTTTAAATCTCCTGCTCTGACTCTCAACTCCCGCTCTTTTTAAATCTCCTGCTCTGACTCTCAACTCCCGCTCTTTTTAAATCTCCCGCTCTGACTCTCAGCTCCCGCTCTTTTTAAATCTCCCGCTCTGACTCTCAACTCCCGCTCTTTTTAAATCCGCTCTCTGACTCTCAGCTCCCGTTCTTTTTAAATCTGCGCTCTGACTCTCAGCTCCCGCTCTTTAGCAATCTCCCGCTCTGACTCTCAGCTCCCCCTCTTTTTAAATCTCCGCTCTAACTCACAGCTCCCGCTCTTTTTAAATCTCCACGCTGACTCTCAGCTCCCGCTCTTTTTAAATCTCCCGCACTGACTCTCAGCTCTCGCTCTTTTTAAATCTCCCGATCTGACTCTCAGCTCCCGCTCTTTATAAATCTCCCGCTCTGACTCTCAGCTCCCGCTCTTTTTAAATCTCCCTCTCTGACTCTCAACTCCCGTTCTTTTTCAATCTCCCGCTCTGACACTCAGCTCCCGCACTTTTTAAATCACCCTCTCTAACTCACAGCTCCCGCTCTTTTTAAATCTCCACGCTGACTCTCAGCTCCCGCTCTTTTTAAATCTCCCGCACTGACTCTCAGCTCTCGCTCTTTTTAAATCTCCCGATCTGACTCTCAGCTCCCGCTCTTTATAAATCTCCCGCTCTGACTCTCAGCTCCCGCTCTTTTTAAATCTCCCTCTCTGACTCTCAACTCCCGTTCTTTTTCAATCCCTTCTCTGACTCGCAGCTCCCGCCCTTTTTAAATCTCCTCGCCGACTCTCAGCTCCCGCTCTTTTTAAATCTCCCACTCTGGCTCTCAACTCCTGCTCTTTTTACACCTCCGCTCTGACTCTCAGCTCCCGCTCTTTATAAATCCCCGCTCTGACTCTCAGCTCCCGCTCTTTTTAAATATCCGCTCTGACTCTCAGCTCACGCACTTTTTAAATCCCTTCTCTGACTCTCAACACCCGCTCTTTTTAAATCTCCTCTCTGACTCTCAGCTCCCGCTCTTTTTAAATCTCCCGCTCTGACTATCAGCTCCCGCTTTTTTAAAATCTCCCGCTCTGACTCTCAACTCCCGCTCTTTTTAAGTCTCCCGCTGTGACTCTCAACTCACGCTCTTTTTAAATCTCCCGCTTTGACTCTCAGCTCCCGCTCTTTTTAAATCCGTTCTCTGACTCTCAGCTCCCGCTCTATATAAATCTCCGCTCTGACTCTCAGCTCCCGCTCTTTTTAAATCTGCGCTCTGACTCTCAACTCCCGCTCTTTTTAAATCTCCTGCTCTGACTCTCAACTCCCGCTCTTTTTAAATCTCCCGCTCTGACTCTCAACTCCCGCTCTTTTTAAATCTCCCGCTCTGACTCTCAGCTCCCGCTCTTTTTAAATCTCCCGCTCTGACTCTCAACTCCCGCTCTTTTTCAATCCCTTCTCTGACTCTCAGCTCCCGCTCTTTATAAATCTCCGCTCAGACTCTCAGCTCCCGCTCTTTTTAAATCCGTTCTCTGACTCTCAGCTCCCGCTCTTTATAAATCTCCGCTCTGACTCTCAGCTCCCGCTCTTTTTAAATCTGCGCTCCGACTCTCAGCTCCCGCTCTTTTTAAATCTCCTGCTCTGACTCTCAACACCCGCTCTTTTTAAATCTCCCGCTCTGACTCTCAACTCCCGCTCTTTAGAAATCTCCCGCTCTGACTCTCAGCTCCCGCTCTTTTTAAATCTCCGCTCTGACTCTGAACTCCCGCTCTTTTCAAATCTCCCGCTCTGACACTCAGCTCCCGCACTTTTTAAATCTGCGCTCCGACTCTCAGCTCCCGCTCTTTTTAAATCTCCTGCTCTGACTCTCAACACCCGCTCTTTTTAAATCTCCCGCTCTGACTCTCAACTCCCGCTCTTTAGAAATCTCCCGCTCTGACTCTCAGCTCCCGCTCTTTTTAAATCTCCGCTCTGACTCTGAACTCCCGCTCTTTTCAAATCTCCCGCTCTGACACTCAGCTCCCGCACTTTTTAAATCACCCGCTCTAACTCACAGCTCCCGCTCTTTTTAAATCTCCACGCTGACTCTCAGCTCCCGCTCTTTTCAAATCTCCCGCTCTGACACTCAGCTCCCGCACTTTTTAAATCACCCGCTCTAACTCACAGCTCCCGCTCTTTTTAAATCTCCACGCTGACTCTCAGCTCCCGCTCTTTTTAAATCTCCCGCACTGACTCTCAGCTCTCGCTCTTTTTAAATCTCCCGATCTGACTCTCAGCTCCCGCTTTTTATAAATCTCCCGCTCTGACTCTCAGCTCCCGCTCTTTTTAAATCTCCGCTCTGACTCTCAACTCCCGCTCTTTTTAAATCTCCCGCTCTGACACTCAGCTCCCGGTCTTTTTAAATCTCCCGCTCTAACTCACAGCTCCCGCTCTTTTTAAATCTCCGCTCTGACTCTCAGCTCACGCTCTTTTTAAATCCCTTCTCTGACTCTCAACTCCCGCTCTTTTTAAATCCGTTCTCTGACTCTCACCTCCCGCTCTTTTTAAATCCGTTCTCTGACTCTCAACTCCCGCTCTTTTTAAATCTCCTCTCTGACTCTCAGCTCCCGCTCTTTTTATATCTGCGTTCTGACTCTGAGCTCCCGCTCTTTTTAAATCTCCCGCTCTGACTCTCAACTCACGCTCTTTTTAAATCTCCCGCTTTGACTCTCAGCTCCCGCTCTTTTTAAATCTCCCGCTCTGACTCTCAACTCACGCTCTTTTTAAATCTCCCGCTTTGACTCTCAGCTCCCGCTCTTTTTAAATCCGTTCTCTGACTCTCAGCTCCCGCTCTAAATAAATCTCCGCTCTGACTCTCAGCTCCCGCTCTTTTTAAATCTCCTGCTCTGACTCTCAACTCCCGCTCTTTTTAAATCTCCCGCTCTGACGCTCAGCTCCCGCTCTTTTTAAATCTCCCGCTCTGACTCTCAACTCCCGCTCTTTTTAAATCCGTTCTCTGACTCTCAGCTCCCGTTCTTTTTAAATCTGCGCTCTGACTCTCAGCTCCCGCTCTTTATTAATCTCCGCTCTGACTCTCAGCTCCCGCTCTTTTTAAATCTGCGCTCTGACTCTCAGCTCCCGCTCTTTTTAAAACTCCCTCTCTTACTCACAATTCCCGCTCTTTTTCAATCCCTTCTCTGACTCGCAGCTCCCGCCCTTTTTAAATCTCCTCGCCGACTCCCAGCTCCCGCTCTTTTTAAATCTCCCGCTCTGGCTCTCAGCTTCCGCTCTTTTTAAATCTTCCGCTCTGACTCTCAACTCCCGCTCTTTTCAATCCCTTCTCTGACTCTCAGCTCCCGCCCTTTTTAAATCTCCTCGCCGACTCTCAGCTCCCGCTCTTTTTAAATCTCCCACTCTGACTCTCAGCTCTCGCTCTTTTTAAATCTCCCGATCTGACTCTCAGCTCCCGCTCTTTATAAATCTCCCGCTCTGACTCTCAGCTCCCGCTCTTTTTAAATCTCCCTCTCTGACTCTCAACTCCCGTTCTTTTTCAATCCCTTCTCTGACTCGCAGCTCCCGCCCTTTTTAAATCTCCTCGCCGACTCTCAGCTCCCGCTCTTTTTAAATCTCCCGCTCTGGCTCTCAACTCCTGCTCTTTTTACACCTCCGCTCTGGCTCTCAGCTCCCGCTCTTTATAAATCCCCGCTCTGACTCTCAGCTCCCGCTCTTTTTAAATATCCGCTCTGACTCTCAACACCCGCTCTTTTTAAATCTCCTCTCTGACTCTCAGCTCCCGCTCTTTTTAAATCTCCCGCTCTGACTATCAGCTCCCGCTTTTTAAAAATCACCCGCTCTGACTCTCAACTCCCGCTCTTTTTAAGTCTCCCGCTGTGACTCTCAACTCACGCTCTTTTTAAATCTCCCGCTTTGACTCTCAGCTCCCGCTCTTTTTAAATCCGTTCTCTGACTCTCAGCTCCCGCTCTATATAAATCTCCGCTCTGACTCTCAGCTCCCGCTCTTTTTAAATCTGCGCTCTGACTCTCAACTCCCGCTCTTTTTAAATCTCCTGCTCTGACTCTCAACTCCCGCTCTTTTTAAATCTCCCGCTCTGACTCTCAACTCCCGCTCTTTTTAAATCTCCCGCTCTGACTCTCAGCTCCCGCTCTTTTTAAATCTCCCGCTCTGACTCTCAACTCCCGCTCTTTTTCAATCCCTTCTCTGACTCTCAGCTCCCGCTCTTTATAAATCTCCGCTCAGACTCTCAGCTCCCGCTCTTTTTAAATCCGTTCTCTGACTCTCAGCTCCCGCTCTTTATAAATCTCCGCTCTGACTCTCAGCTCCCGCTCTTTTTAAATCTGCGCTCCGACTCTCAGCTCCCGCTCTTTTTAAATCTCCTGCTCTGACTCTCAACACCCGCTCTTTTTAAATCTCCCGCTCTGACTCTCAACTCCCGCTCTTTGTAAATCTCCCGCTCTGACTCTCAGCTCCCGCTCTTTTTAAATCTCCCTCTCTGACTCTCAACT
The DNA here is from genome assembly GCF_047496885.1 of Scyliorhinus torazame. Taxonomy (NCBI): domain Eukaryota; kingdom Metazoa; phylum Chordata; class Chondrichthyes; order Carcharhiniformes; family Scyliorhinidae; genus Scyliorhinus; species Scyliorhinus torazame. The sequence goes on along the minus strand of NC_092716.1, from coordinate 6,164,705 downwards.
CCTGCTCTTTTTAAATCCGTTCTCTGATTCTCACCTCCCGCTCTTTTTAAATCCGTTCTCTGACTCTCAGCTCCCGCTCTTTTTAAATCTCCGACTCTGACTCTCAGCTCCCGCTCTTTAGAAATCTCCCGCTCTGACTCTCAGCTCCCGCTCTTTTTAAATCTCCGCTCTGACTCTCAACTCCCGCTCTTTTCAAATCTCCCGCTCTGACACTCAGCTCCCGCACTTTTTAAATCACCCGCTCTAACTCACAGCTCCCGCTCTTTTTAAATCTCCACGCTGACTCTCAGCTCCCGCTCTTTTTAAATCTCCCGCACTGACTCTCAGCTCTCGCTCTTTTTAAATCTCCCGATCTGACTCTCAGCTCCCGCTTTTTATAAATCTCCCGCTCTGACTCTCAGCTCCCGCTCTTTTTAAATCTCCCGATCTGACTCTCAGCTCCCGCTCTTTATAAATCTCCCGCTCTGACTCTCAGCTCCCGCTCTTTTTAAAACTCCCTCTCTTACTCACAATTCCCGCTCTTTTTCAATCCCTTCTCTGACTCGCAGCTCCCGCCCTTTTTAAATCTCCTCGCCGACTCCCAGCTCCCGCTCTTTTTAAATCTCCCGCTCTGGCTCTCAGCTTCCGCTCTTTTTAAATCTTCCGCTCTGACTCTCAACTCCCGCTCTTTTCAATCCCTTCTCTGACTCTCAGCTCCCGCTCTATATAAATCTCCGCTCTGACTCTCAGCTCCCGCTCTTTTTAAATCTGCGCTCTCACTCTCAGCTCCCGCTCTTTTTAAATCTCCTGCTCTGACTCTCAACTCCCGCTCTTTTTAAATCTCCCGCTCTGACTCTCAACTCCCGCTCTTTTTAAATCTCCCGCTCTGACTCTCAGCTCCCGCTCTTTTTAAATCTCCCGCTCTGACTCTCAACTCCCGCTCTTTTTAAATCCGCTCTCTGACTCTCAGCTCCTGTTCTTTTTAAATCTGCGCTCTGACTCTCAGCTCCCGCTCTTTATTAATCTCCGCTCTTACTCTCAGCTCCCGCTCTTTTCAAATCTCCTCTCTGACTCTCAACTCCCGCTCTTTTCAAATCTCCCCCTGACTCTCAGCTCCCGCTCTTTTTAAATCTCCCTCTCTGACTCTCAACTCCCGCTCTTTTTCAATCCCTTCTCTGACTCGCAGCTCCCGCCCTTTTTAAATCTCCTCGCCGACTCTGAGCTCCCGCTCTTTTTAAATCTCCCGCTCTGGCTCTCAGCTCCCGCTCTTTTTATATCTCCTCTCTGACTCTCAGTCCCGCTCTTTTTAAATCTCCCGCTCTGACTATCAGCTCCCGCTCTTTTAAAATCTCCCGCTCTGACTCTCAACTCCCGCTCTTTTTAAGTCTCCCGCTCTGACTCTCAGCTCCCGCTCTTTTTATATCTGCGTTCTGACTCTGAGCTCCCGCTCTTTTTAAATCCCCGCTCTGACTCTCAGCTCCCGCTCTTTTTAAATATCCGCTCTGACTCTCAGCTCACGCTCTTTTTCAATCCCTTCTCTGACTCTCAACTCCCGCTCTTTTTATATCTCCTCTCTGACTCTCAGCTCCCGCTCTTTTTAAATCTCCCGCTCTGACTATCAGCTCCCGCTCTTTTAAAATCTCCCGCTCTGACTCTCAACTCCCGCTCTTTTTAAGTCTCCCGCTCTGACTCTCAGCTCCCGCTCTTTTTATATCTGCGTTCTGACTCTGAGCTCCCGCTCTTTTTAAATCTCCCGCTCTGACTCTCAACTCACGCTCTTTTTAAATCTCCCGCTTTGACTCTCAGCTCCCGCTCTTTTTAAATCTCCCGCTCTGACTCTCAACTCACGCTCTTTTTAAATCTCCCGCTTTTACTCTCAGCTCCCGCTCTTTTTAAATCCGTTCTCTGACTCTCAGCTCCCGCTCTTTTTAAATCTCCTGCTCTGACTCTCAACTCCCGCTCTTTTTAAATCTCCCGCTCTGACTCTCAACTCCCGCTCTTTTTAAATCTCCCGCTCTGACTCTCAGCTCCCGCTCTTTTTAAATCCGTTCTCTGACTCTCAGCTCCCGTTCTTTTTAAATCTGCGCTCTGACTCTCAGCTCCCGCTCTTTATTAATCTCCCCTCTGACTCTCAGCTCCCGCTCTTTTTAAATCTGCGCTCTGACTCTCAGCTCCCGCTCTTTTTAAATCTGCGCTCTGACTCTCAGCTCTCGCTCTTTTTCAATCCCTTCTCTGACTCTCAGCTCCCGCTCTTTATAAATCTCCACTCTGACTCTCAGTTCCCGCTCTTTTTAAATCCGTTCTCTGACGCTCAGCTCCCGCTCTTTATAAATCTCCGCTCTGACTCTCAGCTCCCGCTCTTTTTAAATCTGCGCTCCGACTCTCAGCTCCCGCTTTTTTTAAATCTCCTGCTCTGACTCTCAACTCCCGCTCTTTTTAAATCTCCCGCTTTGACTCTCAACTCCCGCTCTTTTTAAATCCGTTCTCTGACTCTCACCTCCCGCTCTTTTTAAATCTCCCGCTCTGACGCTCAGCTCCCGCTCTTTTTAAATCTCCCGCTCTGACTCTCAACTCCCGCTCTTTTTCAATCCGTTCTCTGACTCTCAGCTCCCGTTCTTTTTAAATCTGCGCTCTGACTCTCAGCTCCCGCTCTTTATTAATCTCCGCTCTGACTCTCAGCTCCCGCTCTTTTTTAATCTGCGCTCTGACTCTCAGCTCCCGCTCTTTTTAAATCTGCGCTCTGACTCTCAGCTCTCGCTCTTTTTCAATCCCTTTTCTGACTCTCAGCTCCCGCTCTTTATAAATCTCCGCTCTGACCCTCAGCTCCCGCTCTTTTTAAATCCGTTCTCTGACTGTCTGCTCCCGCTCTTTATTAATCTCCGCTCTTACTCTCAGCTCCCGCTCTTTTTAAATCTGCGCTCTGACTCTCAGCTCCCGCTCTTTTTAAATCTGCGCTCTGACTCTCAGCTCTCGGTCTTTTTCAATCCCTTCTCTGACTCTCAGCTCCCGCTCTTTTTAAATCTCCCACTCTGACTCTCAGCTCCCGCTCTTTAGAAATCACCCGCTCTAACTCACAGCTCCCGCTCTTTTTAACTCTCCACGCTGACTCTGAGCTCCCGCTCTTTTTAAATCTCCCGCACTGACTCTCAGCTCTCGCTCTTTTTAAATCTCCCGATCTGACTCTCAGCTCCCGCTTTTTATAAATCTCCCGCTCTGACTCTCAGCTCCCGCTCTTTTTAAAACTCCCTCTCTTACTCTCAACTCCCGCTTTTTTAATCCCTTCTCTGACTCTCAGGTCCCGCCCTTTTGAAATCTCCTTGCCAACTCTCAGCTCCCACTCTTTTGTAATCACCGCTCTGACTCTCAGCACCCGCTCTTTATTAATCTCCCGCTCTGACTCTCAACTCCTGCTCTTTTCAAATCTTCCGCTCTGACACTCAGCTCCCGCACTTTTTAAATCACCCGCTCTAACTCACAGCTCCTGCTCTTTTTAAATCTCCACGCTGACTCTCAGCTCCCGCTCTTTTTAAATCTCCCGCACTAACTCTCAGCTCCCGCTCTTTTTAAATCTCCCGATCTGACTCTCAGCTCCCGCTCTTTATAAATCTCCCGCTCTGGCTCTCAGCTCCCGCTCTTTTTAAATCTCCCGATCTGACTCTCAGCTCCCGCTCTTTATAAATCTCCCGCTCTGACTCTCAGCTCCCGCTCTTTTTAAAACTCCCTCTCTTACTCACAATTCCCGCTCTTTTTCCATCCCTCCTCTGACTCGCAGCTCCCGCCCTTTTTAAATCTCCTCGCCGACTCCCAGCTCCCGCTCTTTTTAAATCTCCCGATCTGACTCTCAGCTCCCGCTCTTTATAAATCTCCCGCTCTGGCTCTCAGCTTCCGCTCTTTTTAAATCTTCCGCTCTGACTCTCAACTCCCGCTCTTTTCAATCCCTTCTCTGACTCTCAGCTCCCGCTCTATATAAATCTCCGCTCTGACTCTCAGCTCCCGCTCTTTTTAAATCTGCGCTCTCACTCTCAGCTCCCGCTCTTTTTAAATCTCCTGCTCTGACTCTCAACTCCCGCTCTTTTTAAATCTCCCGCTCTGACTCTCAACTCCCGCTCTTTTTAAATCTCCCGCTCTGACTCTCAGCTCACGCTCTTTTTAAATCTCCCGCTCTGACTCTCAACTCCCGCTCTTTTTAAATCCGCTCTCTGACTCTCAGCTCCCGTTCTTTTTAAATCTGCGCTCTGACTCTCAGCTCCCGCTCTTTTCAAATCTCCTCTCTGACTCTCAACTCCCGCTCTTTTTAAATCCGCTCTCTGACTCTCAGCTCACGCTCTTTTTAAATCTCCCGCTCTGACTCTCAACTCCCGCTCTTTTTAAATCCGCTCTCTGACTCTCAGCTCCCGTTCTTTTTAAATCTGCGCTCTGACTCTCAGCTCCCGCTCTTTTCAAATCTCCTCTCTGACTCTCAACTCCCGCTCTTTTCAAATCTCCCCCTGACTCTCAGCTCCCGCTCTTTTTAAATCTCCCTCTCTGACTCTCAACTCCCGCTCTTTTTCAATCCCTTCTCTGACTCGCAGCTCCCGCCCTTTTTAAATCTCCTCGCCGACTCTGAGCTCCCGCTCTTTTTAAATCTCCCGCTCTGGCTCTCAGCTCCCGCTCTTTTTACACCTCCGCTCTGACTCTCAGCTCCCGCTCTTTATAAATCCCCGCTCTGACTCTCAGCTCCCGCTCTTTTTAAATATCCGCTTTGACTCTCAGCTCACGCTCTTTTTAAATCCCTTCTCTGACTCTCAACTCCCGCTCTTTTTAAATCTCCTCTCTGACTCTCAGCTCCCGCTCTTTTTAAATCTCCCGCTCTGACTATCAGCTCCCGCTCTTTTAAAATCTCCCGCTCTGACTCTCAACTCCCGCTCTTTTTAAGTCTCCCGCTCTGACTCTCAGCTCCCGCTCTTTTTATATCTGCGTTCTGACTCTGAGCTCCCGCTCTTTTTAAATCTCCCGCTCTGA